>NW_015506464.1:163313-177218 GCF_001515645.1 Sinocyclocheilus grahami | reverse complement strand
TGGCATTAATGGAAGTGCATTAGCATGGTTCAAATCGTACTTATATGACCGCCATCAATTTGTAGCAGTGAATGAAGAGGTATCATATCGATCGCAAGTGCAGTATGGAGTACCTCAAGGCTCAGTTCTAGGGCCGTTACTTTTCACACTTTACATGTTACCCTTGGGAGAAATAATCAGGAAACATTGTGTTAGCTTTCACTGTTATGCTGATGATACTCAGTTCTATATTTATTCGCGGCCCGGCGGAACATACCAATTTGAAAAACTAACGGAATTGTAAGGGAAACAGGTCAATTTAGCTCAAAGGGAATCATTTAAGATTTTAAAGGAAATTTGGACAGAATCACTGTTTTGCCTGTACGGGGGTTCCCTTTGTTGTGGTCCTTGCAGAACAGGGGAGTTTCCCGCGGTCGCTGATTGGCTGGAAGTTCAGTCTTAGGAAGCCAGTGATTGGGCATTGGCTGACGATGCGGAGCTGTGGTCTGGTTAAAGTTTTAGACAGCACTATAGTCGATATAAAAAACTGGATGACAAGTAATTTCTTACTGCTAAATTCGGAAAAAAACAGAGGTGTTAATTATAGGACCTAAAACCTCCGCATGAAATAATCTAGAACACTGTCTAACACTTGATGGCTGCTCTGTCAATTCTTCGTCATCAGTTAGGAACCTAGGTGTGCTATTTGATAGCAATCTTTCCTTTGAAAGCCACATTTCTAGCATTTGTAAAACTGCATTTTTCCATCTCAAAAATATATCTAAATTACGACCTATGCTCTCAATGTCAAATGCAGAAATGTTAATTCATGCGTTCATGACTTCAAGGTTAGATTGTTGTAATGCTTTATTGGGTGGTTGTTCTGCACGCTTAATAATCAAACTCCAGCTGGTCCAAAATGCTGCAGCTAGAGTTCTTACTAGAACCAGGAAGTATGACCATATTAGCCCGGTTCTGTCAACACTGCACTAGCTCCCTAATAAACATTGTATAGATTTTTAAATCGTGCTAATTACTTATAAAGTACAGAATGATTTAGCACCTTAGTACTTGAACAAACTCTTATTGCATTATATTTCATAATACCTAGAATATCAAAATCAACTGCGGGCGGCAGACCCTTTTCCTATTTAGCACTGAAACTCTGGAATAATCTACCTAACATTGTTCGTGAGGCAGACACACTCTGTCAGTTTAAATTTAGATTGCATCATGTTGACAAAATTAAAAACTAATGTAGTTTTATATAATTATTTTACAAATGCTTATGGATCATTAAAATCATTTATAAAAGCTTACAGATCATTAAATGTTTTGGTTACTTTTTACAATAAGGTCTCATATGTTAACATTAATTAATGCACTAACCAATATTGTCACGCCCATGGACTGTCTGTGTGTGTTTTTCTCTCCATGTTTCCCCCCGTTTTGTTTCCGTGTTTAGTTCAGTGTTTTTTGTTTCCTGTTGTTTCCCCATGGATCCCCTCACCGCTTTGTTCGTCTCAATAGCCCGTGAGGACCTGCCCCTTGTGGAGTATGCAGTTGAGTTCAGCCAGCTCGCCATTCTAACGGTGTTCGACGATGCTGCGCTGAACTCACTGTTCTGGATCGGTCCAAACTACCACTGCCCCGTCGACCTCCCAGACACCACTGGGCTGAGCTGGAGGGAAGCTGGAGAGCGTCTATCCCCGATCCAGAGCACAGCCAGACTCAGAGCCCAGCCCCCCATCAGCCCACTGTGTGGAGCTCAAGCCTGAGCCAACCGATGACGGAGAGCCTGAGCCCGCCGCGACCGACGAGTCATCGCCGAAAGGAGCGACAGTGCTGAGGATTGCTGTGGAGCCGGAGCTGCAAGTAACGTCAGACCAGGTGTGAGAGCCATCTACAATGTCTGTCACGAGGGAAAGAGCCGTGGACAGTGAGAGCACGGAGAGGGGCTGCCAGTCTCCATCGTCGGCGTGGCTGGAGAATCCCAGGCCCAGGCTCGGCCCGTCGACCCAGCGGCTCCACCATGGCTCCTAGCTCCCTCCTCTCCGCCGTGGCCCGTCAGTCCACTGGTTCCGCCAGCACTCTATTCCTCCGGCTGCGCCTCATCCCTCCGTCTCTGTCAGGCTGCTCCTTCCCTTCATCTCCTCCTCGGTCCTCTGTCGCTCCGGCTCCACCACGGAGCTGGACCAACCATGGCTCCTCCCTCCGTCGGCTCCACCATGGGTCGCCTTCATGGCTGTGGCCCTGGTCCCACCTGGCTCCGCCTGTTCTCAAGGATCCTGTCTCCATCTGCTCTCAAGGATCCTGTCTCCATCTGGTCCACCCTGGCTCCTCCTGTCTCTTCCCTGGCTCCTCCCCCTGTCGACTCCACCATGGACTCTGTCTGCCGGCCCCTTCCTGGGTGCCCGTCCTCCTCCTGAGCCTCCTCCCAAGTTCCCACCTGTCCCTCCCTATGTTTGCCTTCCAGGAGGGGGGCGATATGTCACCCCCATGGACTGTCTGTGTATTTTTCTCCCCACGTGCTCCCCATGTCTTGTTAATTACCTAGTTTAGTCCTGTATTTAAGGTGTTTTCTGCCCTATGTTCCCTTTTCCGGTGTTAAACGTCTTTATGTGCTACGTGTGTCTCCAGACTGCCCTGTGTTTCCCTGCGTTTGGATTATTAAAAACTGTTGTTTATGATTATCCCTCATCTCCGCATTCCTTGCTCACCTCTGTAGCAGTCGTGACAAATATGAACTAACAATGAAAAATTTATTTTTACAGCGTTTATTAATCTTTTTTAAAGTTAGTTAATAAACATTTTCATGCTCATGCTAATTTACAGTTTATTAACTAATGTTAACAGAAACAACTTTACATTTTACTAATGTATTTATAAGTTTTGAGCTTAATATTAAAGGGGTGGTTGATTGTGATTTCACTTTTTTAACTTTAGTTAGTGTGTAATGTTGCTGTTTGAGCATATACAATATCTGCAAAGTTATGACGCTGAAAATGCAAACATAGATATAGTCTTTTAAATTTATTGCAGTTTAATGCCTACAAAAACGGCTCGTAGGGACTACAACGAGCTACTTCCCGGGTTCATGACATTAAAAACCCAGAAATGTACATAAAACCCTGCCCCCGGGAACATGCAACAAAGGGAGCGGGTCCATGTTGGCCTGCTTTAGAGTTGAGGAAGATTTGTTGCCATGCCGTCAAAACGAGGGGTGCACGAAAAAAATCTATTCATATATGCATCACGACAACTGTCTTCTAACGATTCTAATGTATTCACAAGTTTCAAAATCAATGTTCTAAAGCCGTGGTTCTTAATTCTGTTCCTCGCGTCCCCTGCTCTGCACATGCTCTCATTCAGATCAGCAGCTCGTCAGCTCCTTCAATGAACTGTGTTCCAATTAGACACTTTATGTGTATAGACAGACAGCTATTTTTCACATAGCTACGAGAAGCATTAAACATGAACATGCATGCGGTTGCCTTGGTAACGAGCAATACTTGCTGGCAAACACTTCTTACTGTTACAAAGTAAACAATTACTTTACAAAGATGCTACAACGCAATCAAGTTTTCTGCTGTATTAAAGCTTGAATCAGGATAAAATCGTATATTAGAAGCTAACAAAAGCAGTAACATTTACAAATAACAGCATATCTAAAAGTATGAGACAAAAACAACAACAAAAAAACATTCCATTCTGAAGCATCCTGTAAGAGCAGTGCTTGCACAGGTTCTCCGCAATCCTCTTCACTAAATCTCTGGGTTGGTTTCAATCGGGCTCAAATTGATAAGCAATATTGACGATGTCTTGAATCAGGATAAAATCGTATATTAGAAGCTAACAAAAGCAGTAACATTTACAAATAACAGCATATCTAAAAGTATGAGACAAAAACAACAACAAAAAAACATTCCATTCTGAAGCATCCAGTAAGAGCAGTGCTTGCACAGGTTCTCCGCAATCCTCTTCACTAAATCTCTGGGTTTCAATCGGGCTCAAATTGATAAGCAATATTGACGATGTCATTGTTTACAATACAACTGGAGCACATTCTGAGCTGAGGGGCGTGACATTTCTGAATGCGCACAAGGCGGTTTAGCGAATCACAACATACTGGGCCAGCTAACCAATCTGAGGCCATTACTTATTTCTGGGGAAGGGACTTCATAAGAACAGGAAATCATCAGAGCGTTTATTGGAGAAGGGACAGAGCGGTGTAGAATAAAGGTACATTATGTGAAAAATAATGTTTTTTAAAAAACAAAGCATTAAGACATGTTAGACTGCACCCCATAACCACAATCAAGCCTAGAAAAAAAAACAGTCAACCACCCCTTTAACTAACATTAACACCCTGTGGTAAACCCTTTAATAAGGCCATAAACAGGCACAACAGAAGTGACTGCTGCTGTGCTCAGTATCACAGATGTCTTAATGCCTGTCTCACAGTCATGTTTCTATTTGATTCTAGCCAATTAATGCTGAATCACATCATCTCACATTTCTCTATTTTCACAGGATTATGTGTTTTTTCCCTAACACACAGATCACGTTGAACACTATGTAACACTAGGAGCCATGTGGCCGTGTCAGCACTAGCACAGGTGCATTTCACACTCAACACTGCTTGCCTTTCTCAAACACAACATCACTGACTATCTGCTAACACTTCTAATCATACTTTATCTGTATATTACCATAATAAGACATAAACACATATCATGCACATATACACATCTTATTAATCAATCACTTCTTAACCTTGCTTTCTAATTATGCGTGCATTTCATAAAACTTTGCAGAAATTCATTTTTAAGGTGTTTGTAATGTTTGAGCCCAAATTATGATTTCTGAAAAAAAAAAAATTCTTCTTCAGACTTTGAAATCTTGGCAAGTCTGAGCACACAGACACTGCTGAAACATCCTCTCTCTCAAACACAACATTGGCAACACTGGAGGAGGGGGATGCGGTGGGGGTGGCATCAGGAAAATATCTGAGAAGCAGTTCCCTTTTAGTCAGTCACTTCAACGTTGTGTCAGTTTCGACACTAGGGGTCACACTTGGGAGCCCAGACACCTGCAAAATTTGCATAGCTTGGACATCTGAGTATAAATAGGCCAGCGTAGCATTTGCTCACTTGTTCTGTTCTTTGGAGCCAAATGCAGTGTCTCTCTTTGAGCAGCAGCATTTCATTCAACTCTCAAATCTCCTCAACATTGGATCTTAGCGTTGGGGCCACACTCATGCTGAAGTAGCTTTTGTGGATGGTTTATATCCTTCTTGTGAGGACATGACTATTGGCATGTTGGCAGCTCATGTTTTCTTTAAAAAGACTGCGAGTCACCTCAGCTGCTTCTTGTGCTAGCCCTTTTACTTCTGGTTACAAGGGCTTGATGATGTGCACTGAATGAGATCAAGGAGATGTTGTGGTAGCAGTTCCACCAGATGAATTCCCGCAGACCACTTGTTCCTCCAACCACGCATGTTGACCAGTAGAGTTTCTGAGTAATGCTGGGTACACACTAAAAGATTTTTAAAATCTTATAAGATCTTCAAAATGTGAGAGACCACAAACATGAGGGAAAAAAATCCTAGATTTAACCGTTTTACTCCTATAGTGTGTGGTGTTTTCGGGGTTCCCCCCCCACATCAGGATTTCTGATCGTAAATACTCAACATGTTGAATATTTACCATTTGCGATCGGGGTGCCTCCGACGTTCTTCCGAGCAGATTCAGTCACTCTTAACACACCTCACACCACAGTAAAATCTGATAAGATAATCTTTAGAACCACCAAGATAATCGGGACATTACCTAGGATTGTCGGAATGGGAGAAATCGACCCCAAATCAACCCGATTATCTTGTGGTGTGTACCCAGCATAAGTTTAACCCTCTGAGGTCTGAGGGTGTTTTGGGGCCCTGGAGAAGGTTTGACATGCCCTGACATTTGTGGGGGTTTTTTCAGCATTTAAAAAACATATTAATGGCTAAAGTCTGATAACACTGTATTAAGCACAAACTGGGCTACAATAATATGTGAGCAGCATGAATGTACATGCTTGTGTTTTTTGAGAAAACAACGTTTATGCATGGTTAGTGAAAAACTAAATTTTTTAAGTCACTGAAATAAGGCCATAAAACACATACAGAATATTTGTTCACAAGACTTTTGAGAACTGGATGTAGTAGACTAGTGTTTTTACTACAAAATCATGCAAATATTATCCTGTTCACTCGGAAAATTACAGGCCTCTCTCATCTTTTTAAGTGGGAGAACTTGCACAATTGGTGGCTGACTAAATACTTTTTTGCCCCACTGTATATTGATTTAACTTTTGTAAGAGATAATTTGTGTTAGAAAGGTGTATGCAAGGGAGTGACAATGGCCATACATATTTAGAGATTCACACCTGAGAGACAAAGGGCCTCCTATAAAGGGCCATCAATATGAAAGTGACTGTGGCAGGTAAGAAAGAGTGTGAGGAGAGTAAAATAATGTGGGTTTTTGATTATTATTTGTATTTTATTTACAACACAGTATAATAAAAACATACACAGTGAAGTTCACATTTTTGAATATACTGATCTGGACACTGAGACTTGAACAGTAACACACCTTTGTGCCAAACATTCATAGAATCTAATAACATTCATAGTGTTAACACTTTTATATCTTGTTGTTTTATGTTATAAAACATTGAACAAACATCCTAGCTTTGGGAGACATTTAGACAATGAAATTAAACATTTCATACATGTAGTCAGGAATTATATTTTTTTTTTGATTATTATTTGTATTTTATTTACAACACAGTATAATAAAAACATACACAGTGAAGTTCACATTTTTGAATATACTGATCTGGACACTGAGACTTGAACAGTAACACACCTTTGTGCCAAACATTCATAGAATCTAATAACATTCATAGTGTTAACACTTTTATATCTTGTTGTTTTATGTTATAAAACATTGAACAAACATCCTAGCTTTGGGAGACATTTAGACAATGAAATTAAACATATTTCATACATGTAGTCAGGAATTATATTTTGGCAAAAGTCTAGCAAGTAAAATGTGTACAAGTTATGTTACAATAACAACAGATGCAAGTAATCTTAGGCTACTCATCAGAATGATATCCTCCACTGGATCAAGCTGTGTTCTTCCTCTGAGGTAAATTCTGGTTTATTCCTCTCAGCGTGTCTTCTTCCAGAAACAAAAAGTAGCCGGGATGAGCTCTTCACGTTTGTTTACTGGGGTGATGTGGTCGTTTACATGTCCACGTGTCTCACATGGATGTTTAGAATTTGAAAAGTGCGATCGGCTTGTGGGCGTGATAGCTTTAGAGATAATGAGTTGAGACAGGAAAAACTGGTCATCGCATTGGTTTCATACGGATTAATTTATCAGAGAATATTTGTTTTGGACGTGACTTACTTCATTTAAAAGTAGACATTGCAAGCTTTCTTTACATATATGTATCATGTCTTTGAGACAAGTATTCACGGAGATTCAGGTTGTTTTATTTATTTGTCTGTGAAGAGAGGTGACAGACCGAGACGGCAGAGAGCGCACCCTGTTATATTTTCTTTATTTTACAAAAGCACACTGTTATGTTATTATGACTATACACAAATAAAAATAGACCCTTTGCAGTTTCAAACGTGACCTCGCGGTCATCAAGAACAGACGAGACAGACCGCACTGGTGCGGGCTTCAACCCCAGAGGGTTAAAAGCCTGCTTCAGCACGGGTTCAATTTCTCATTCAGGACTCTTGATGAGGATGAGTTATCTAGCGCAGTATCGGAGGATGGGTCTGACTGATTGAAAGCGGATGACTTGACTAATCCGGCACTTCCAGGTGCTGTGTGTTTGTCTGAGCCTGACTCTGAGATGACTGCCATGCTTGCTTACCCAGGCAGCAGAGAGCATCAGGCTTGAGTTGATTCTTCCACCCTGTCCTCAGTGCTCTCGCTTGGATGATTGGTCCTTGGAGACTAAGCGTGACACTCAGCCGTGCTCCACCCCAGTTCCTTTCTTTCCAGAAGTGCATGAGGAGTGGATGAAATCGTGCATGCACCTTACTGCCATACAACGAAACACTGGTTCCTCCAGTCTCACTTCCCTTCACAATGGTCCAGCAAGGGAATGCATGGGGGTCCCACAGGTGGACAGAGCAACTGCAGTGCATTTTGCAAGTGAAATGCTGCCACCAGGAGGGCTCATCCAAGATTCTCATCCAGAGCATATAAGTTACATTTCCCCTTGTGGTGATGGCTTATATTACTTCTAGAAAATCTGCATCCGCTCTGCATACTGGGGCTGGCCTGCATGTGTTCAGGCCAGGGTCTGCACAAGAGTGGCTCCTGCATGTTCTGGGGAGGTCGATGTCCACATTAGCAGTTCAGGAGTGCCACCTGTGGCTCAACCTGGCATAGATGTGGAATGCGCAAAAATGCACTTTCTCTACAACCCCATTTCTCAGGTTGGTCTCTTGGCAACACCATTGTTCTCCACGGTTGAGAAATGGAGGCCTGCCTTGGCGTGGATCAGGTTCTACCCCTGCATCCCCAAAGCAGCAGCCTCCAACTGTTCATTGCCGGGGACGGCCCCCTGCGAAGACTGTTGAGGCCCCGCAACAGTCTGGGCCAACAGTCAGCACAATAGCCTTGTGGGCAGCTCACCAACATAAAGCGCCATTGCATCTCAAGTTCAAATCCCGGCTCAAGGACCTTTCCCGACCCCGTCCCCGCCCCGTCTCTCCCACTTTGCTTCCTGTCTCACAATAAAGGCAAAAATGGCAAAAAAAGATGCCAAGAAACCACGAAAAGCTTCAAAGCAAACCTGAGGTGGGAGACCCAGGGAGGAGGCACCAGCTTAGCCAGCCTGAGAGGCGGATCTTACTTGACTCTGGCTGTCTGCCACATGGCAGAACAGTCACCAAATTGTCATTAAAGAGTTATTCCTCCTTCCCTGAGTCAAACTCAACACTCAGCCAGGTGCTGAAATGATGCATCAGTGCCTGTTCGGATGTTGTGTCCTCATGTTCAGATGCAACAGGTCAGTCACTGAGTCAGTATGATGCATGTCTGTGAACTCCGGTTCCCACATTCATTAGTGACTACTTTAACAGACCTGGCAGCAAGCCACTGTGCACCCCGAATGACATATGTCCTCTGCCATTGTGACTTCTGTTCCACAAAGCCGAAGGAACCCTACCACAGGTACATCGAACGTAGTTCTCTTGAGATTATTGACAAGGTGTCTGGATGCTTGGCTGAAGCTCCCCAGCCCTTCCTGATGGGTCCTCAAGACCGTTCGGCTCGGCTATGCAATTCAGTTCGCCAGGCATATGTCAAAGTTCAGTGGCATTCTGTTTACCGCTGTGTAAGGCGAGAATGCTGCTGTTCTTTGAGTTGAAATTGTGACCCTTCTGTGGAGATTGCTTTCATGTCTCGATCCTTCCAAGACCCAGGCCATTTTTTAGGTTTGCCATCAAAGGTCAGGCATGTCAGTACAAAGTTCTTCTCTTCAGGCTGTCCCTGTCTCCTCGCGTCTTCACAGAAGTCGTGGAGGCTGCCGTTGCCTCTCTCAGGGAAGTGGGCACTTGCATTTCCAACTATCTTGATGACTGGATCAATTTAGCTCACTCGTGAGGGTTGGTTTGTGCACACAGGGGCCTGGTCCTCGACCACCTAGCCTGATTGGGATCTCAAGTCAACTGAGAGAAGAGTAAACTCTCCCCTGTGAAGAGTAAACTTTCTCCCCAGATGGTCCAGCTGTTTTGGAGTTGATTCGGTCATGTGCAGGTAGATCTGTTGGCCTCACAAGAATCCACTCATTGCCCAAGGCCCCCTTGGCACGGACGCACTGCATTTTCTCCAGTGAGCCTCATTGCACGGTCTCTTTGCAAAGTTAAGGAGGACATGGAACTACTCTTATTTGTGGCAACTTATTGGCCCAGCAAGACTTGGTTCTTGGAGCTAGTGCTGTTAGCATTAGCTTCTTCCTGTCGGATTCCCTTGAGAAGGGGCCTTCTCTCTCAGGGGAAAGGCACAATCTGGCACCCACGCCAGATGGTCCCTGGATGCTACCAGGAGGAACTCAGAAAACTTTTACCGGAGGTGGTGAATAGCATTATGCAGGCTAGGGCTCCCTCTATGGGGCCCCTTTATTGTTTTCTTGCACCTGGAAAACGTAGCTTTAGAGTGTTTGCTCATCCATGCTGCTGAGTGGTTTGCGATTGTAGCTCCGTGTAGCTTCGCTTTTCTGTCGAATCTTACTATCACTCTCCGTTGTTTAAAGTGATAAAATATAACTTAATTCCCACCATATTTCTGATATTATCAGTCAAACTAATCTGACTAATTTGATCATTCGCTTTTAATCTAAAACCGCGAGTGCAGCGCGTTAGCATTCGTTAGCCGGTTAGCTTGTCATTCGCGTTTCCATTTGCATTTCTATTCGCGTCTATTACTGTTTTCTTTTTTTTCTATTAGTTTCTTTTCTCTCTCACTCCGTTTTTCACGAGTTCATCAAACAACTGTGGTAGTGTCACAATCTGTGATGGCGAGGAACGATGGAGACAAGGAATAAAAGAAACAGTCTTTAATCCAAGAAACGCAGGGTACATCCAACACTGGGAACGGCAGGAAACACATGAACATAACAAGTAGAACTGACACGCAGGGTACATCCAACACTGGGAATGGCAGGAAACACATGAACATAACAAGTAGAACTGACAGAGACAGACTGCACAGACTGAGTAAGTGAGTAATGGCTTCTCCTGTTATTGTCACCTGCACCGCTTGCCACATGTATTGTTTATCTCTCTCTGTCAGCAGCGAGGGATTCACATGTGATAAATGCAGGGAAATAGTTAGGCTGACAGAAAAGATTTTATAACTAGAGACACGCATTCAAACTTTAATTTATTGTTTTCTTGCACCTGGAAAACGTAGCTTTAGAGTGTTTGCTCATCCATGCTGCTGAGTGGTTTGCGATTGTAGCTCCGTGTAGCTTCGCTTTTCTGTCGAATCTTACTATCACTCTCCGTTGTTTAAAGTGATAAAATATAACTTAATTCCCACCATATTTCTGATATTATCAGTCAAACTAATCTGACTAATTTGATCATTCGCTTTTAATCTAAAACCGCGAGTGCAGCGCGTTAGCATTCGTTAGCCGGTTAGCTTGTCATTCGCGTTTCCATTTGCATTTCTATTCGCGTCTATTACTGTTTTCTTTTTTTTCTATTAGTTTCTTTTCTCTCTCACTCCGTTTTTCACGAGTTCATCAAACAACTGTGGTAGTGTCACAATCTGTGATGGCGAGGAACGATGGAGACAAGGAATAAAAGAAACAGTCTTTAATCCAAGAAACGCAGGGTACATCCAACACTGGGAACGGCAGGAAACACATGAACATAACAAGTAGAACTGACAGAGACAGACTGCACAGACTGAGTAAGTGAGTAATGGCTTCTCCTGTTATTGTCACCTGCACCGCTTGCCACATGTATTGTTTATCTCTCTCTGTCAGCAGCGAGGGATTCACATGTGATAAATGCAGGGAAATAGTTAGGCTGACAGAAAAGATTTTATAACTAGAGACACGCATTCAAACTTTAATTGAGGATAGTAAGAATGTGAGGGCCTTAGATACGGCTTTGGATACGACTAGTTCAGGGAGTTCTGTACATTGTTCGGTTCCAGTTCTAGAGCCCGTGCAGCAGGGCGACTGGGTGACTGTGAGGCGGCATAGTCACGGGTCAAAACACTGCTCTTCCATTCCGATCACAACATTAAAGGTTCTCCCCACTCAGTGATGCACCCACTGAGAAACCTGATGTAAGTGAAGTGACATGTGGCCAAGTATGGTGACCCATACTCAGAATTAGTGCTCTGCATTTACCCATCCAAAGTGCGCACACACACAGCAGTGAACACACACAAACCGTGAACACACACCCGGAGCAGTGGGCAGCCATTTATGCTGCGGCGCCCGGGGAGCAGTTGGGGGTTCGGTGCCTTGCTCGGTGCCGGGCCTCAGTCGTGGTATTGAAGGAGGGAGAGAGCGCTGTACATTCACTCCCCCCACCTACAATCCCTGCCGGTACGAGACTCGAACCCACAACATTTGGGTTATGAGTCCGACTCGCTAACCATTAGGCCACGACTTCCCCGTGCTCTAAGTGCTCTAGTTATTGACGATTCTATTGTACGGAATGTAAAAATAGAGACACCAGCCACCATAGTCCAATGTTTACTGGGAGCCAGAGCGCCTGACATCTTGGCAAATTTAAAAGTGCTGGCTAATGCTAAATGTAAATTCAGTAAGATTGTTATTCATGCCGGCGCTAATGATGTTCGACTTCGCCAGTCAGAGATCACTAAAAATAATGTTAAAGAGGTGTGTGAACTTCACAAGTACAATGTCAGACACTGTAATATGCTCTGGTCCCCTCCCTGCTTACCGTGGTGACGGGCCTCAGTCGTGGTATTGAAGGAGGGAGAGAGCGCTGTACATTCACTCCCCCCACCTACAATCCCTGCCGGTACGAGACTCGAACCCACAACATTTGGGTTATGAGTCCGACTCGCTAACCATTAGGCCACGACTTCCCCGTGCTCTAAGTGCTCTAGTTATTGACGATTCTATTGTACGGAATGTAAAAATAGAGACACCAGCCACCATAGTCCAATGTTTACTGGGAGCCAGAGCGCCTGACATCTTGGCAAATTTAAAAGTGCTGGCTAATGCTAAATGTAAATTCAGTAAGATTGTTATTCATGCCGGCGCTAATGATGTTCGACTTCGCCAGTCAGAGATCACTAAAAATAATGTTAAAGAGGTGTGTGAACTTCACAAGTACAATGTCAGACACTGTAATATGCTCTGGTCCCCTCCCTGCTTACCGTGGTGACGAGATACATAGCAGACTGTCGTCACTCAATGGCTGGATGTCTAAGAGGTGCCTGCAGGATAACATAGGTTTCATAGACAATGCGCTCAATGCACGTCACAATTCCAGATTGGTTTATACCGGCTGACAAACTTCCTGTTACACTGACCGCAAAATTCTAGTTCACTTGACCGACAGACAGACTGACAACAGGCAAACATGGCTCTCTTTTACACTCGCTGTCTTCAAGACCTTCCTTGTCTGACTATCAATGATGTGGACCGACTTGTCAAGAAGTCATGCCCCACTCCCTCCACCAACCGTAAAAGGGATTTAAGATGTATATCGCCAGCTACATCGATAATTACGAGGGTAAGTCGTTACGTTGAAATGTTATTGTAGCAGTTAATGTTAATGTTAATGTTAAATGAACGATTAGATGCCTAAAGTTACAGTTAGCTGATTTGTTCGAATATGACTGACAGACTTGTCAGCTAACTTTCGATTGTGAGTTTGTGTGAGTTTTATTTTATAGAGATACTGTCAAGATACTGTGTAAAGATGTAACGTTACAGTCTCAAATTGTGTGTTCGTCGTCCTTCCTCACAGTGTCAATTAAAGACAAGGTTACAGGAGATGTCAGCGTGAGGGCAGTCTGTCATAGATCCATGAAGAAAAGTGAAAAGCCACACGACTTGAGAGTAGGGTTATTGTTAGGGCAATGGTTAGGCAAGCTGATAAATTGCCTGTCAGCTTAATAAAAGTAACATTATCCAAGCAAAATAGGCCTGTATCATATTGTTAAAAATTAATAAATTTTCATATTTTGTCTGTGAGCCTCAGAGTACAGCATTATTTTTCTTGTTAATGCTTTATCTGTCAAGCAATATCTCATCTAAGCTTCTATTTCTCCCTAGATGGTGTTAAAGCACTCAAAACCTGTTGTTTTGGTGAGCAGCCATTGTTCCTGTGTGGCGGGCTGTGCCTTATGCAAT
>NW_015506464.1:160653-163172 GCF_001515645.1 Sinocyclocheilus grahami | reverse complement strand
CACTGATGCAGTAATTCATGCAAAAGGAGGCCCAACCAAGTATTGAGTACATGTACAGTAAATTAACATACTTTCCAGAAGGCCAACAATTCACTAAAAATGTTTTTTTTATTGGTCTTATGAAGTATTCTAATTTGTTGAGATGAATTGGTGGGTTTTTGTTAAATGTGAGCCAAAATCATCCCAATTAAAAGAATCAAAGACTTAAACTACTTCAGTCTGTGTGCACTGAATTTATTTAATACACGAGTTTCACAATTTGAGTTGAATTACTGAAATAAACTAACTTTTCCACGACATTCTAATTTATTGAGATGCACCTGTATAGAGTACATTGGACTAAAGGCACACCTTAAGAAAAATGTGCAATGCGCTCAATGCACGTCACAGTTCCGGATTGGCTTATACCGGCTGAGAAACTTCCTGTTACACTGACCGCGAAATTCTAGTTCACTTGACTGACAGACAGACCGACAACAGGCAAACATGGCTCTCTTTTACACTTGCTGTCTTCAAGACCTACCTCGTCTGACTATTAATGATGTGGACAGACTTGTCAAAAAGTCATGCTCCACTCCCTCCAGCAAACGGGAAAAGGGATTTAAGATGTATATCGCCAGCTACATCGATAATTACGAGGGTAAGTCGTTACGTTGAAATGTTATTGTTGCAGCTAACGTTAGCGTTAATGTTAACTGAACGATTACGAACGATGGCTAACGTTAAAGTTAGCTGTTTTTTTCGACTATGACTGACTGACTTGCCAGCTAACTTTCGATTGTGAGTTTGTGTGAGTTTTCTTTTACAGAGATACTGTCAAGATACTGTGTAAAAATGTAACGTTACAGTCTCAAATTGTGTGTTCGTCGTCCTTCCTCACAGTGTCAATTAAAGACAAGGTTACAGGAGATGTCAGCGTGAGGGCAGTCTGTCATAGATCCATGAAGAAAAGTGAAAAGCCACACGACTTGAGAGTAGGGTTATTGTTAGGGCAATGGTTAGGCAAGCTGATAAATTGCCTGTCAGCTTAATAAAAGTAACATTATCCAAGCAAAATAGGCCTGTATCATATTGTTAAAAATTAATAAATTTTCATATTTTGTCTGTGAGCCTCAGAGTACAGCATTATTTTTCTTGTTAATGCTTTATCTGTCAAGCAATATCTCATCTAAGCTTCTATTTCTCCCTAGATGGTGTTAAAGCACTCAAAACCTGTTGTTTTGGTGAGCAGCCATTGTTCCTGTGTGGCGGGCTGTGCCTTATGCAATCATTTGGTTGCACTTCTTTATCAGACTGCCCATTATTTGCAGCTAACATTCCTGCTGTTCCCCCGGTGCACAGCTGCACAGACACAGAGCAGATCTGGCATAAACCAAGGACTCTGGTAAGTCATGTAACATGTGAACTGTACTATTACTGTGCATATTGTAGCAATTGTGATGCCATGTTGAATGTGTCTCTGGTGTTAGGGTGTTAGGCCAGGCCCAGTTGGAGAAATGGAGTTTTGAAAACCCAGAAATTCAACAACAGACTGTGTAAGGTGAGATTATCTTTACTTCGTATCTCGGTGTGGTTTTATGTATGTTGTGGCAGAATTTTGGTGTAGTGATTTTTAATTTAATACTATTTTTTTTTACTGGTAATATTTTTCAGAGGTTCTCTCTACAAGGCGCTAGATGGGAACTGCTGGATCTTGCCATGTTGAGAGTATCAGAGGTGTACAAAGACTTTCAGACATCTACTCGCTTCCACAAGGTATGCCATGTCCGTGGACATACATCTGCAGAGAATCTGGCAGAGAGAATTCTCAGGGGGACTGTCAGACCATGGACATGAGGAGAGGTATTGATATGGAGCCACTCGCTGTTAAAGAGTATTGCACTCTTAAAAACATGAACTGTTCACCCTGCGGGTTCATTGTACATGAACTAGGTATGTAGTCCTCCATGCTAGGATGACTCCTGATGGAGTCATCTTTGATCCCTCTGGGAACCCACTATTTGGTCTCCTTGAGGTCAAATGCCCCAATATCCAGAGCTATGTGGACTGCCCCTATCTAAAAATGTCCGGTGGTGCTTTGAATCTCAGGAGGCAGCACAAGTACTACTGGCAAGTTCAAGGTCAGATGCTCTTGACAGGGCTAGAGTGGTGTGATTTTGTTGTTTGTGCTCAGGACAACATGTTAGTCGAGTGAATTTATAAAGATCTTGATGTAATGCACACCATTAGAGACAGAGCAGATCATTTTTTCTTTTACCACTACATACAGAAGTGTTTGCAGTAAGTCACTCCAATGACCTTGGGCATAGTATCTTTCAATAAGTTTAATCAGTTTCAATCAGTTCATTAAGCAGTTTCAATCAGTTCAGTGAGTTCAGGTGTTATTGTTCATTTTTACAAATCTATACAATATCTGAACTGATCTATTGTTCATTTTTGCAAGTTTATACAGTATTCTAACTGATCTGTTGTTCGTGTTAGCAAGTCTATACAAAATGGAAATTGTTACTTAGTATACA
>NW_015506464.1:133138-156779 GCF_001515645.1 Sinocyclocheilus grahami | reverse complement strand
TATACAGTATTCTAACTGATCTGTTGTTCGTGTTAGCAAGTCTATACAAAATGGAAATTGTTACTTAGTATACAGTACACATACTGTTATTGTTTTACTGTTACACTGTATACTGCTGTTGTTCACAGATATTTTTATACTGTTACATAACTGTCAATGTAGACTAGCATACAATATTACAGCTTTTCTTAAAGTGCCCATGGACCATCAAGTTACTGTTGATGGGCTCTGAAAGGGGTTTTTTGTACGTATTTATTTATTTATTTGCTTGCTTTAATAATTGCGAAGGAATGTTATAGGTAACTATCATAATAAATGTAATTCATAAATATAACTTATGACTCAACATTCAAATAAATAGAAGAGACACTTGAAAATACTGTATCTTAGTCTTGTCTTTCACCATAGTTGTAAATAAAGATTTGAGCAGGTGGCAGAAGACAGAATTAGAACTGTGTTGCAATTGCAGGTTTAACTATGGCTGCTCTAACAAAGGAAGGAGGTCAAAAGTTAGATGGTAAAATTATTTTTTCAATGAACCAACTGGTCAAGAAGAATGTTATTTATCAGGTATCAGTAATGAAAGAATGTTGGTACGAACTATATGTGGTAAGTCAAAAGGCAAGCAAAAAAGCATCAGGCCATCATAGTAAGAAAATTAGACAGTTTGCAGAAAATTTTTACAATATTTCAAACCATGCCTTGACAAGTGGTCCATTCTGATAGTTAACAGAATTATACGTGGCAAGTCAAAAAACATCCCTGATGAGACAAAAGCAACAAGCAAAAAAATCTATTAGGCAATCATAGTAAGAAAATTAAGACAGTTTCCAGACCATATTTACAATATTTCAATGTGCAAAATAAAGACTTAGTACACAGACAAGAATGACACTGTAGACTCACTGGGCCCATGCCTTGACAAGTGGTCCATTCTGATAGTTAATGAGAAGACATGACACGGCAAACAGTTGATTAATGCTACCAGAAATGGACAAGGGGATGACTGCGTCAAACAACTTATGTTCCTTCACCCGCCGGATCAGGCGTTCAACATGCACCCTGAGCCTGGCCACAGACTGAGTGTGTCTCACCTCTCCGGCAGACATTTGTGTGCCCTTGGTCACAAAAGCAGGCCTGTGGATTTTGCATGGTACCAGGTTATCAATTAAGAAGCCCTTGTCCACCATTATGGCCATGTCAGGGGTAAGGACGTCAATGATCCCTGATTGCTTGAACAGCTCCCGGTCACTGATTGACCCCGCATACAGTCCAGAGACAAAAGTTACTGCACCATGAGGTGCCATTCCTATCAAAGCCTTGAAGGTGCAGTGAGATTTGTAGTTGGAAAAGACCTCACTCTGTAATAGCAGAGACGAAGGCGTTTGGCAGCGGAGCTCAGTACAGTCCAGGATAACCTGGGTGTCTCGGAAATTCTCAAATTCCTCTGGCAGATAGGCTCGTACTCTTTCTTTCGGCAACCAAATTTGCACGGAACCTAAAAGAAAATAGAGGAAGTTTGCCCAAGTGGTTATGATGCGGGAATTTATAAAGATCTTGATGTAATGCACACCATTAGAGACAGAGCAGATCATTTTTTCTTTTACCACTACATACAGACAGTAAGTCAGTAAGTCACTCCAATGACCTTGGGCATAGTATCTTTCAATAAGTTTAATCAGTTTCAATCAGTTCATTACAATCAGTTCTGAGTTCAGGTGTTATTGTTCATTTTTACAAATTTACAATGTTTGAACTGATCTATTGTTTATTTTTGCGAGTCTATACAGTATTCTAACTGATCTGTTGTTCGTGTTAGCAAGTCTATACAAAATGGAAATTGTTACTTAGTATACAATACACATACTGTTATTTTACTGTTACACTGTATACTGCTGTTGTTCACAGATATTTTTATACTGTTACATAACTGTCAATGTAGACTAGCATACAATATTACAGCTTTTCTTAAAGTGCCCATGGACCATCAAGTTACTGTTGATGGGCTCTGAAAGGGATTTTGTGTACGTATTTATTTATTTATTTGCTTGCTTTAATAATTGCGAAGGAATGTTATAGGTAACTATCATAATAAATGTAATTCATAAATATAACTTATGACTCAACATTCAAATAAATAGAAGAGACACTTGAAAATACTGTATCTTAGTCTTGTCTTTCACCATAGTTGTAAATAAAGATTTGAGCAGGTGGCAGAAGACAGAATTAGAACTGTGTTGCAATTGCAGGTTTAACTATGGCTGCTCTAACAAAGGAAGGAGGTCAAAAGTTAGATGGTAAAATTATTTTTTCAATGAACCAACTGGTCAAGAAGAATGTTATTTATCAGGTATCAGTAATGAAAGAATGTTGGTACGAACTATATGTGGTAAGTCAAAAGGCAAGCAAAAAAGCATCAGGCCATCATAGTAAGAAAATTAGACAGTTTGCAGAAAATTTTTACAATATTTCAAACCATGCCTTGACAAGTGGTCCATTCTGATAGTTAACAGAATTATACGTGGCAAGTCAAAAAACATCCCTGATGAGACAAAAGCAACAAGCAAAAAAATCTATTAGGCAATCATAGTAAGAAAATTAGACAGTTTTCTTCACCCGCCGGATCAGGCGTTCAACATGCACCCTGAGCCTGGCCACAGACTGAGTGTGTCTCACCTCTCCGGCAGACATTTGTCACAAAATGACACATTTGTCACTTGGTCACAAAAGCAGACCTGTGGATTTTGCATGGTACCAGGTTATCAATTAAGAAGCCCTTGTCCACCATTATGGCCATGTCAGGGGTAAGGACGTCAATGATCTCTGATTGCTTGAACAGCTCCCGGTCACTGATTGACCCCGCATTCAGTCCAGAGACAAAAGTTACTGCACCATGAGGTGCCATTCCTATCAAAGCCTTGAAGGTGCAGTGAGATTTGTAGTTGGAAAAGACCTCACTCTGTAATAGCAGAAACGAAGGCGTTTGGCAGCGGAACTCTGTACAGTCCAGGATAACCTGGGTGTCTCGGAAATTCTCAAATTCCTCTGGCAGGTAGGCTCATACTCTCTCTTTTGGCAACCAAATTTGCACGGAACCTAAAAGAAAATAGAGGAAGTTCGCCCAAGTGGTTATGATGCGGCTCACTGTAGTCTGATGGACATGGAAGCGATGAGCCAGGTCTTTCTGCTTGAGGCCCAAAGCAAGGTGCATCATGAAGAGGAAGAATTAATCGATTGCAGGAAGTGTCCGAGTCTTCACATATTGCCCAGTCTCCCTGGTGACTTTGGAGCTGGTGACGCGAATCATCCTGTGTGTTGAAGGTTCAATCTGTTCCCAGAAGGCCATAATGTGTTTATAGGTTGCAAATCTTTCTTTTAAAACATTTAAGGCATAACACTTCACATATTGCCCAGTCTCCCTGGTGACTTTGGAGCTGGTGACACGAATCATCCTGTGTGTTGAAGGTTCAATCTGTTCCCAGAAGGCCATCATGTGCTTATAGGTTGCAAATCTGCAAATAAATAAATTGTTTCTTTTAAAACATTTAAGGCATAACACATGGTACAATAATTAGGTTATTACTACATTCTTAAACTTATTCTCAGATAATTAAACTACACTGACATTGCACACGCCCACCCCTCAACACTCACACACACATCCTAACACATTACACTAATAAACTATATACTAGGCCTAGTAAACTAGGCCTAATTCTGGGATCAAGGTAGGTGGACTGACTGCGACAAAGTATTTGTGATACTTGATTATAAAGTCATTCAGAACATATTCAATGATGGATGGTAAAACCCTATTCAGAAATATGAGAGGTACGTGAGCGCAGCCCCCATAACGTTACCTTACAGTAGGCCTATGCCAGATAGGTATAGCCAGCATGGTCATATAAAAACACTTTACCAGTGTGCTAATGGCTTACATAACAAATAATAATCACAAAATGGTTTTACCTTGTGTAAAAGCGAATATCCTCATCAGACCTCTGGAGGCCAAAGCGGCTATTCACCTTGGCCTGCTCCAGCTGTTTCCGCAGATCTTCTATCTCTCTCTTGAACTCCTCATTTTCACATAGTGATAAGTCCAGAGCTGCAGGCTCCGGAACTGACCAATAATCATGTCCGACTGTATGTCCACGATCAATTTCCATTTTGTTTTCCTCCATTTCCATTTGTCGTTCCCAAACACTTAACCTCGGCGGCTGCATTTGGCATTCACGGTTCCACTCAAAAACTGAAGGGACAGCACCTTTTTTCAGACGCTTCCCACTTGTTCCTTCCACAAAATCATCTGGTTTGAAATGTACACTGCATACCTTTGTGTGTTTCGTGATTTGGAAGTTGATCTTTCTAATGTTTCCGATCCATTTTTTCCTGATCTCTTCCTTCACCGGAAAGGAATGAAAACTAGCACAGGAGTTGTAGCGTGAAGACACAGAGCACAGCGGGGCACTACAGTGCTCCAACGCTACCTTCATTTGCTTTTGACGTCAGAAAACCGTCTTTTCCATGGTCATGGAGAAGATATAAACTCGATTTAAAAAGGTATAAAACTATGACGTTTTCTTTGTTGTTTTAGTGAGGGGGCGTGACTCCCACACAGCTGATGGTTTCTCTTAGTTACCATACAAACCAGAAGCACCCTTGCCGGTATAAAGTATGAGCGGAAATACATCACAATTCTCGTTGCTTAGAGCCCATTGGACAAGTTTTGGGGGCAGTTTTTTACGCTTAAGGAAGATTAAGGAAAACAGTTTGCATACTGTAAACATAAGAAAGCAACTCATACAGGTTTGGAACGACATGATGATGAGTAAATGATGACAGAATTTTCATTTTTGGGTGAACTATCCCTTTAACACAGCAACACACCTACATCACAAAATTAGCCAATAGTTAATTTTCTGGCCAAAACCACATTTTGTTAAATAAATACAAACTCTACATTTCAAAATGCTGAACACCTTTTTCTACATATACTAACTCTATCAAAACACAGCAAACCCGATTCAAAATCGAGTCATTCGGTCAAAACATTGGCACTGGTTTTCTATTCAATAGGAACATATAGTCAATCATAGCGCATAGACTGTCAAAATGATAACAATTAATGGCATTACAAAAACATGTCCCAGTTCGACCTGCATAGAACATACAATATGAGATCCATTAAAGGTCCCATATTGTCAAAACTGAAATTTCCTGGCTTTTTTCACGATTACTGAGGTCTAGGGGCTATGTAACTACCATATCAGTTTCAAAACAGTCAGTCCACAGTAAAATTCACACAGCCTGCTTAAAGTTCTAGCTATTTTTCATGAACCGTTGTGACTTCCGTAAAAAGTTGACGTCAGACCTACACAGTCACCCCCCCGAGCACCGCCCACCGTCCCACTCTCCTTTTGCCAAACCTTCAGACAACATCACGTCCATGCCATTGCTGAGCAACAAGAACATGGAAACATGTCGAAGAGGTTAACTTTAACCACGAAACCAGATCGGCCGACCTGTAACGTTACACTCTCACTCAGAGGATGGACGATCTGACAGGATTGTTACTATGAGGTGATCACATCTAACGTGTGTAGTAAAGACAAACTCACCTTGTCTATCTAGTCATGATGAAGATGTATATACATTTCAATTTCAGCAGGAAACTATTTTTACAGCTACATTATTGTTCCAGCCACAATCACAACAATGTATATATATTTACAAATGATTATACAGTATATAAATCGTCAGTTTGTTGTTTTACACACATGCACACAGACATTATTTCATACACGACATAGTCGTGAGATGCAAGAAACATAGACATATGGCAAGAAATCTGTAGACGCGCCCATAACAACAAAAGACAATACTTTATTGAACCTTTTCTGATAAGAAGTGTGCGCTGCAAACGCGAGCATTTTTGACGATCATTTCTGTCCAGTCTGCTCGTTTTATCACGTTTAACCACAACTGTCGTCGTTTTTTTTGTCTAGCAGTGGCAGCAGATATGTAATGTGGGGTTTGGTGTTTGGGTTTTGTTTCATGTTCATGATTTCATGTCTTTTATTTTGTATTTGTTTCATGCTGTTTGTGTCATGCTTCCCTTGCCCTCATGTATCGCTGCCTTGTGTATGTGTCATGTTCTGATTGGTTGTCCTAGTCATGTGTCTTGTTTCCCATTGGTTTGTTCTTGTCATGTGACCCTCTTGTTTGCTATAAGTAGCCATCATGTTGCCATTGTCTCTTGTCGTGTGTTGATGTTGTAACCCGTCTGTTGTGCCTCGTTAAGTCTGTTCATGCCTAGTCAAGTCAAGTCTGTGTCTCTAGTCTTCATCTGTTTGGATTATGTTTGGATCACTGTAAATAAACTGCACTTGGGTTCTCACTTCAACTCGCCTTCAGTGGATGATTCGTTACAAGATATGTGATCAAATTTCTAATTTGAGGCTGTATTACGTCGATTCTGGCACCTAACATCACAACAAGATGATATTTTAAGCTCCTTATGTAGCCGAACCTGCGCTGGTTTGAATGGGCCGCCTCCATGTTTCCAGTTTTTGATTACTGCCAGTTTAAGTGATGCAGTGTTGCCAGATATTGCTATTAAAACAAACATAAAATAAATAAATAAACCAGAATTATTATTAGATAAAGATATCACTGTCCCTAAACTGCAACTTCCCACTTTATTAAATTTCCAAAGTGTCAAATTAAGTGGAAAAGAGAAGTCCAAAAACGCTTAAATTAGCTGGATCTGGCAACACCCGTGCCCTCACTCACAACTCTCTCAAGACTCGTTCACTTCGCCAGCGTCTCACAGCGATTATTTTCACACCACAGACGCTAAACATTCTTGCAAACGGTCTAAACGGAATTATACATGTCATGCAGGCATTCTTATGAGGAGTTTAACAGCAAATTTGTCATTCAGAGAACAAATTTTATTTTTGAGCATGAAAAAGGTCCGGACCTCGGTGACCTCATAGCTGGCTACGGGCCTGCATGGGGCACCAATAATCCTCTCAGCAGTCCTGACTGTCCGCTGTAGTCTCTTGATGTCTGATTTGGTAGCTGAACCAAACCAGACAGTCCTGGTCCAACTACTCCTGTCCCTAGTCCACCTTGTCCTCTCCTTGGTCTTACTATTCCTCTCACTCGTCTAACTCTCCCTCCTCCAGACATTTTCGTACTTTTTCTGCTTCTCTGTGTTATTCTGTACGGTGAAGGGGACGTTTTATCGTGGCCACAACATATTAACTTGTGGGAACGTGATATTATGTCATGGCCACGAGATGCTATTTTGAGGGATGAGGGAATGTTTTTCTCGTGGCCAAGAGCTTAATGCATAAACAAACCTGTGTGACCATAGCAACTTGGGATTATCAGAGATGGATTTATTAATATTTTATTTTTAATTAATAAATTATGATATTAATTATTATAAACATTTTTACATTATTAAATTATTATATCAACCATAGGCTTAGGCTACCGGACTGTAGGCTGTTGAACGCAATGTAGACAGCATTCAAATCAAATTGATCATGAATAAATGTTACATAAAGTACATAAAATAAAATAGGCTTACAAGAAAACATTTTTATTAATCCCCGGTTTTGTAGCTGTGTCCATTAACTGATCGTCTTTTTCCATAATATTTTTATATTATTATTATTATTATTATTATTATTATCATCATCATTATATTTATTAGCCTATTATTATATTTTTATATTCGTTTTTTCCCCTTCATTTCGATCTCTTTACATAACGATCTGATTAATTTTGTAAATAAGCCTACTATAGCCTTTAGTAAATATAGCCCTAACAGGTTAATATAATAATAATAATAATAATATACAAATATTAAATGAAATGTTTAATGTTAATAAAAATGTTTTATCCATCTCTGATAATCCCAGGTTGCTATGGTCACGCAGGTTTATTTACGCATTAAACTCGTGGCCACGAGAAAAATATGTAGTTCCCTGAACATAGCATCTCATGGCCACGATATAAGGATGTCATTAATATGATGTTCCCACGAATTAATATCTCGTGGCCACGACAAAACTAAGTGAGCCGAAGACACCCTTCCCGGTCACCGTAGTTCTGTATTGTTTTGAACAAAACCAATCCAGAGAGTGCCTTTTTATTGTGCTTGACCATGTAATGGAAAGACTTAGAATTATTCATTAACCACTTATTCTCTGGGGCGTTTTTTGGTATTTTCGCCTAAATTTAACACTCAAATTCAAATGTTTACCCTACACACATACAATTTCATTGCAAAGAAAACCCTTTGAACTACAAAATATATAATTCTTTATAAATAACATTATATATATTTCAAATATTACAATAAACACAAAAAAAACATAGGCGCTTTTGGAGTTTAAAAAAAAAAATGTTTCTTTAATTCTGGTTCTATTAGGCCGAGCAATGTACTTTGTTTGATGCCACTAGATGCCAAAAAGTACCAGAAAAAAGAATCTTTCAAATAACAGCTTCTAAACAGGAGTTAGAACATTATTTGTGAAGCGATTGAAAATGTCCAATTTTGCATCGAAATGTGTCATGGTGAGTTTCCTTTGCAAAAACAAGCTTTATAAAACACATTAACCCCACAATCCTATTGTACTCTGTGCCATAAACACTTTAATTGATTATTAATTGAATTATGTTTCATTTTTATGTTTTTCTAAGTAGTAATATACAAAATGGCATAAGCGAATTGGACCAATTTCAAATATTGTTTATTCTACAATCAAGTTAAATTATTTCAGGATACACAAGACTGTCTACATTATAAAATATATCTGGTTTATCACAATCTAAAATAGAATCCATGTCCTCCAGCTTCATATCATTCCATTTATGTGCAATCTGTATTGGGATACTGATTCACAGCATCTCTCACCTCATCAGCTCACTCCTGTATCCAGCATCTCTCCATGACAACACTGTATCATCCGTGGTCCAGAGCGGAGCTAATTCGCTAACCGGCAGCTATCTCTACATTCACAGCGTCAAACAAACATATATCACCTCATCCACACCGCACTGTAAATAATCCATGTATATTTACTGTATACTTACTGAAATACATAATGTACTCTACTTTTCTGTCAATAAACAAGTGTATCAGATTGCTAGCGGTGCTGCCACGTTTCATAACAAAGAAACAGCTCTCAAACACACGGAGACTCGCTCCTAAAGCCTCCCCAGATGCGCACCCAGTCCTCTCCACGGCGCCGCTGACCGTTCTTCATCGTATATAACTTGTAATATGATAATCATAGACTGATATGATCCGCGTCCCGTTTGCTGCAACTCTTCCGTGGCGGAGAAAAGCCTCCAATTCTCGCGTCCACAAACTACAATAGCCACAGACCACTAGCTGGCCGACCGGATGGAGACCCCCCTCTCTCTGGCCCACCGTGTGACGCAGCGGTGTCAGAGTTCACAAAGTCCGTAATGACCGATCTGAGTGACATGTAATCTGACCAATTGCAGCCCAGAACCGACCGCAGATATCTATAACATCAGAAGGGCTCCATGTGCGCTGGAATGAGATAGAGACGCGCATTATTTCCAGACGCGCTGGATTCCGTTACCTGGACAGAACGTGAATATCTCACCGATGGAAGCACGCAGAAATGTGAAAATGGTCTTGTTTGAAAGAAGAGATCCTAAGCTAAAAGATAATGAAGAGTATATAGATATTTGTGGCTGTTTGCGGCTAACTTTTTTTTGTTGTTTTTTTTACACCGCAATTCAATTGAAGATAATTAAATCTATGATTGTCACACAATGAAATAATCTACATCGTCAAATTCCTGAGAATGAGAGCTTTCTTGTGATATATGACTTGACTTTTTTGTGAAAAATATATAAAATACACATTCTTCGTAAAAAAAATTTGCAATGTTAGGCGGAAAATCGTGTGTGGGACGAATACATTTCTAAGCTTAACTTTACTGCTGTATGAATATAAAAACCAAAAGGAATGGTATTCTTTGTAAAGAAGACACTCCAAGCTTTCAAATGAACCCATATATGGGCTGATACCATATAAGGAAGGCTATGTAAATGAAGCATACACATTTTTTACGCGATTTTGGACCCGTATCCGGGTCCGCAGACTTTAACTGGTTTTAAGATTGGAATCAGCTATTTCTCAATTATTAGTAATTAAACAATACTTATCAGCTCTTTTAAGCTGCTGTTGTTGCATAAGTTGATGCTTTACACTATAGGTTGGAACATTAGGTCTTCATTTATGTCATGCTGTGTTTGTAAAAAAGAAAAGAAAGATTCATGATTTTGGTATGGGGTAAGCTTGTGTGAAAAGAAAATGTAAGCATTTTAGAAACTTAAAAATTAAATGATTGAATATTGTGTGAAAACAACATGAATTGTGTTAATGGTATGGTCACAACAGACAGATGTTGTGCTAATTGTGTTTAGAGTTTTAGAAACATGTGTCTGATGATCATCACCATTGCTGAGATTCATATGCTGATTCTTGATGTCTGCGTGTCTAAACAGTACAGATGTTCTATACTGGTGTGCAAAGTGTTTTTAAGGCTCTCCATATTATTTCATTATGTGGAGTTGTGATCAATAACAAACTATATTACTCATTTCCACTGATGACAACTATGTCATTATCAAAAATTCAACCAATATAATCTAAACCCATTTTCTCATGAGTTTTCTTACCGTAAACAATGTGCTTCATGAACACAGTTGCAGCAACCAGAGAAAAACTAGCATTAAAAAGTCAAGGGTCAAGAGCACAACTAAAGCAAACGCTTATCTCCACAGCGGTGACTTCAAATTGTATTATTAAGAATGAACAGAGATTTAGATGTTAATGTTTATTGAAAATAATGCATTTTTAGACGCATGACAAACAAAAAGTCAAACTGGTTAGTAATGTATGAAGCTGGTGATGCTGTTTGTGGAGATGATTAATAATCTTCTGCTGAGATCTTGAGAGATTTAATGTCTTTTATTTCAGTTGATTTCATCTAAGTCTGTGGCTGAAGTCAGTAGTTCTTGTGTTTCTCTTTTCTTCAGTGATTCTGCTTGTTAACAGCAGGTGTTCATCACTAATGCTCAATCAGCACTTAATTAATCACATAATTATCTCATTAACTTTAACACTGCTTCAGTGTTACTTTAACACTCTTTTAGAGTGGGAACATATATGCTCCAAGCAGTGTTCATTTAACACTCGGGAATTTACTGTATACAGAAGGGGTGCCCAACCCTGCTCCTGGCGATCGACTGTCCTGCAAAGTTCAGCTCCAACTCTAATCAAACACACCTGAAGCAACTAATTAGGGTCTTCAGGATCACTTAAACATTAAAGGCAGGTGTCTTTGATTAGGGTTGGAGCTAAACTTTGCAGGACAGTCGATCGCCAGGAGCAGGGTTGGGCACCCCTGGTATACAGATTGGACAAAGGAATGTTAGCAATTGAAAAAAAACTGTAACTAATCGCTGTATATTAAATGTATATTTATATTAAAGCTAATAATCCAAAATGAGTCGGCTGCAAAGATGAAATTCACAATGCTGACTCTCATCTCCAGAGTAGGCTTCTGGACGCGCCTTTAGAGAGAAATGCAACCGTCATACAGATTACATAATCAGAGAGTATTTGATTTTGTTTTGAATTGGTTAGTTTAAAAGTAGACATTTCTATAGATAGATAGATAACATTTCTAAAGATATATTTCTCATGTCTGTGAGGCAGCCATACACTGAGTTTCTGTTCTTTATTGTGAGGCGCTGCAGAGACAGAGATGGCAGAAAGCACGTCCTTGTTTTCATTCTTTTTGAAAAGCGCAATGTTTTGTTGTTATTATGAGTTTAAAGAAATAAAATCAGTTTCAAACTGATTTTAAACTGTTTGATTATCAGAAAAAAAAGATCATTATCAGGAGAAATGGAGAAGCGGTCAGTCAGCAGGCAGGCGGAAGTGCGTGAGTGTTTGCTTAATACTTTGTTTCTGCATCTGTTGTTTAAATTGTTACTTGCTGCTAAGAAGGTTTATTTCGTACTCTAGCTATTTCTACTGCTATTTTTCGTTGTATTTTGTGTTTTTGATTGCACTTTATTTGTAATTAGAGTAATAGCTGTCGGCTAAGAAGGAGCTTTTGTTATTTATGTTGCTCTGTTCCTTCACTTAATTGTGAGCTTTAGTTTCGATTTGAGCAATTGCCCTACTATAGGCTTTTGGGTGTGCTAATTTAACAAGGTGGCCACAGCTGTTTTCTCTGAAGTGTCCGGTGGCTGTGTATTTGTTTGTTGGGTCCCACTTTATATTAAGTAGCCCTAATACCTGTGTACTTACATAGTAACTAAATGTGTACCTAGTATGTAACCACAGTGTAAGTACACATTGGTATATAGTATCTAGAGCTGTAATATTTCTGTAACTACACACATGTAACAACCCTCCGAATGGTTTGTGTAAGTACAAATGTGTAACAGGACATATATAACTACATTTTGTAACAACAATATGTATAAGAGTAATTGGAACAGGGGGTGGAGATGGGTAGGTTTATGGATATGTAAAGTGGGAGGAGTTGGATCTCAAGTTGGATCTCAAGTTGGTGGAGTTGGTGCACCACTGTAATACCACTGTGTACTTGCATGGAAACTCCTCAGGAACTGTCCACTTAATATAAAGTGTAACATTCTGGACACCAACCACAATTTATATGTAAAGCCTAACTTACTGGCTGCTGCTGTGTAACATCAGAGTAATTCAAATCCATAGGAATTGTTTACTTAATATAAAGTGTAACACATTTGTACTTTCATTACCAAAAAGTGTTGTTACCAATGTCCTGTTACACATTTGTACTTATACATACCATTCAGTGGGTTGTTACATATGTGTAGTTACACAAACATTACAGCTGTAGATACTATGTACCAATGTGTACTTACACTGTGGTTACATATTATGCACACATCTAGTTACTATGTAAGTACACGGGTATTAGGGCCACTTAATATAAAGTGGGACCGTTTGTTGTCTGTCAGCTGAGGTGGAAGCGTTCATCCCTTGTGTTCAGCCTCCTCATGTGAAGACCTTCGAGTGTAAAGACCTGCGACTTTACTTCAACATTCATCTGGACAAGCCTTATGCTGCAGACGTCCTTTCACTCCTAGCTTCATTTGATTTCAAATGCCTTACCACTACAAGCACGCACAAATCAGGCAACCAACTTAATTTACACACGCAATTGTACTGCAGACAACATTTTGGTAAAACCCCTACACATCTCTGACCATTTCTTCATTACATTTAACCTACATCTTCCTACCTGTGTGCCACCAACCCCTATACCGGTTACTTTTAGACGAACCCTACGCTCCCTTTCCCCCTCCCATCTTTCCTCTGTAGTATCCTCCACTCTTCCCTCACCTACCCATTTCTCATCTCTGGATGTGAATGCAGCAACTGACACTTTTTGCTCTACTTTAACCTCTTGTCTAGACTATATTTGTCCTCTCTCCTCCAGGCCAGCACGAGCTGCCCCTTCTGACCCCTGGTTATCCCATGTTCTTCGTAAGCATCGGACCAAACACACACTGTAAAATCTAATTAGTTGGGCTTACTTAAAAAAAGCATGCAACACTCAAAACAGTAAGTAAATTGTTTTATTTGCCTTGAAAGTAGCTGTAACTTAATAAAACCTAGTAAGTATAACAACTAAGTAAAGATAACTAACTAAATCTAAGTAAGGTAAACTATTGGATTTTACAGTGCAGGGCAGCAGAGAGAAAATGGCGCAAATCAAAAGATCCATCAGACCTGAGTATGTGTCAGTCTTTGTTTCATCTTTCTCTGCTCAAGTCCATACTGCCAAATCTTCATATTTCCACAACAAGATCAACAGCACTACAGACACACGTAATCTCTTCAAAACATTAAGTTCTCTACTCTGTCCCCCTCCACCACCTCCCACCACTTCTATAATGGCTGATGATTTCGAAACATTCTTCACAGACAAAACTAGAACAATCAGTAGTCAATTCTCAGCCATCTTCTCCTTCTGTCCCCTCACTGAGGCAAAAGTATAAATCTTCTCCTCTCCAGCCATCCTACAACATGCCCTCTAGACCCAATCCCCTCACACCTTCTCCAAGCAATCTCTTCTACACTCTTACCAGCCCTCACACACATCATCAACACATCTCTCCTCACAGGCACTTTCCCCACTGCATTCAAGCAGGCTCGGGTATTCCCACTGCTCAAAATCCTACATTAAACACTTCACTTATAGCTAGCTACAGACCTGTCTCTCTCCTTCCTTTCATAGCAAAAACCCTTGAATGAGTTGTTCTTAACCAGGTATCATTATTTCTTACACAGAACAACCAACTGCAGTCAGGCTCCAGGAGTGGCCATTCAACTGAGACTGCACTACTGTCAGTCACGGAAGCCCTACGGATTGCAAATGCTGATTCCAAATCATCAGTTCTTATTTTGCTGGATCTATCTGCTGCTTTTGACACTGTGAATCATCAAATCCTCCTGTCCACCCTCTCATCACTGGGCATCACAGGGATTTTACTTCACAGGTTTGAATCCTATCTCACTGGTAGGTCTTTCAGGGTGGCTTGGGGAGGGGAGGTATCCAAAGCACATCAACTGTCAACTGGTTACTGGGGTTCCTCAGGGATAAGTTCTTGGACCCCTCCTCTTCTCCATATACACTACATCATTGGGTCCCATCATACAGGCACATGGCTTATCCTACCATTGCTATGCTGATGACAGACAGCTCTATCTCTCATTTCATCCAGATGATCCAACGGTAGCTGCATGGATCTCAGGCTGCCTGGCGGACATCTCGGCATGGATGAAAGAATATCACCTACAGCTCAACCTGGCAAAGACTGAGCTTCTTGCCTTCCCTGCCACTCCAACTCTACAGCATGATTTTAACATCTAGCTAGGTTCTTCTACAATTACCCCATCAACTTCGGTCAAAAATCTTGGTGTAATCTTTGATGACCAGCTGACCTTCAAAGACCACATTGCAAAGACTGCTCGATCTTGCAGGTTTGCATTGCACAACATGCAATGAAGACAGAAAGATCAGGCCCTTTCTAACGGAGCATGCTTCACAACTTCTTGTCCAGGCTCTTATCATTTCTAGGCTGGACTACTGCAATGCTCTTCTGGCTGGACTTCCATCATGCACAGTCAAACCTTTACAAATGATTCAGAATGCAGCAGCACGACTGGTCCAGCCCAAAAGAGCCCACATCACACCTCTCTTTATCTCCCTGCCCTGGCTGCCAGTTACAACTCGCATCAAGTTCAAGACACTGATGCTTGCATATAGAACAGCCTCAGGCTCAGCAACCGCCTATTTCCACTCACTCTTAGGAATCTACATCCCCTCCAGAAGTCTGAGATCCTCTAGTGAGCGACGCCTCGTGGTACCATCACAGAGAGACATAAAATCACTTACCAGAACATTTTCGTTTCTGGAACGTTTACCGTTCCTGGCTGGTGGAATGATCTTCCAACCCTTATCCGGAATGCTGATTCCCAGACATTTTTCAAGTGGCAGCTGAAAATTCACCTCTTTCATCACTATCTGACTTCATCCTAAAAAAAAATGTTTTTCCCTTTTCTTTCATCTTTCTCTGTCTAGCTTGTACTTATTTGAACAATGCTTGAAACTTGGTATGATGACCACTTCCTGTGTCTATTTGCCTCTTTAAGATGAATCGCTTGATGTATTCCCCAATTGTTAAGTCGCTTTGGATAAAAGAGTCTGCTAAATGAATAAATGTAAATGTAAAAAATGGGGCGCCTCCCTGTCATGCAGTAGGTGCATTCTGCACTAGAGTTGGGGTACTCGGACTCGAGTCCGAGTCAAGTCCGAGTCCAAACAAAACACTATTGTTTGTCAGTATCGTATCTTGTTTTAACCTTAGCTAGAAAAAGGTAATGTCAAATTAAATGTAACAAAAGCAAACCTCTATTGCATCTTGCCATTTTGATTTTACATAATCTCACCATTAGTGTCCTGCTCAGCAAATTTAAAGTCATGTAACAGAAGTTATGGCTGACTTTATTTATGTATTGTGACATATTTCAGATTAAACAGCTTTCAGAATGTGAAGAATTATAGGGCAGGGTTCAAACCCAACACTACTCCACACAAACATGTTTATTAAAATAAATCTTCACCAATCTAGATCTGAGCGAGATGCAGTTATAACCTATAAATTGTTTTAATAAAACGTTTTAAAATGATCTAACGGACCGATGCTGCTCCAATTCGTTGATCATTAGTTGTTGTTGATCAAGATTGTTTTAGTGACTAACTTATATAAATAAATAAATAAATAATTAATTAAGATGCAAAACAGATTAAAATATGCTGAATATGTAATATATTACCAATATTTATAAAAATGCTATAGCCTAGACTATAGGCCCCCTCGGTCTGTCTGCGCTCCGGGAGGGTGGGGGCTGGTCCCCCTTGGTCCGTTCACCACAGGGCCCCCACAACCGCACCAGTTGCACTGCCCAAAGGATGGCCCTGATTGAAGTACATTATTTTTAATATGCAATGAGGTCTTGGAAATAAAACCAAATAAGACATGCAATGAAGAAAAATATTTAGACACAAAGAAAAAAAAAGAGAAAGTTTTAACGTTACCTAACATATTTAACTCACATTTCTTGAAAGCTGTCCTACATGATCGTGAACACCCCCATCAGGGAACGAAGGTTACCATATGTAACCGAGACATTTTCAACTGCTCTTTATTTAATATTATTACTCTCTTGGAGAATCATTTGAAATGTTAGGAACTTCAGTATTTGTATAGTTTATAGGTGTCACCTTTATATGTCCCTGTATATTTCTGTGCTAATATTTCATATCCAGTGTTGTGTATGTGTTTGAATATCTATAGGCTTCCAACAACTTGTTTTTCTCGTTTTCTTTCAGCTTGTTATCAGAGTGACATTTGTGTGCTTGCTGGAGGAGCCATCTGGAAGCTGCCCACACACATGTGAGAGCCGCTCTGAGCTCTGCTTCTGACTCACACACACACACACACACTCAGACGCACTGCCCACACATTTGCACACGCTGCAAATATTTAAGCCCCAGTGGCTTCCAGAAACAGCTAATATCTGACATTTAAAGTGAGTATATGTGTGTGAAGACAGTCATCATTTCTCTGTCACAAAAAGCTTAAACCATACCTCACAGTGATACATGCACTTGCTGACTGAACCTACACACACCATTAGATGGACTACTGCAGTCAACATGGATAGGAATAGAAACAGACAGATAGAGAGACAACTAAACCCAGAGATCTGATAGACAGCAGCATGCATCAGTCTAAAACACACAAGCAGATCATATTACTAAATCACAGTAACAGAACACTTATCATATGTAAAGAAGCTGCCTTTCTCTCTGTCAGAACTAGTGTCGGGCTGTAGGATATTCAGAATTGGCAGTGTTGTTAGTATTAATCAGTGATGGGAATAACGGCGTTATAAATAAACTGCGTTATTTTTTTCAGTAACTACTAATCAAACGAATTACTGCTTATCCCATTACCGTTACTCTGATCTTATATTGTTCTTATAATCTTATATTATTATAATTACATTTTTCAGTTCATCTTGAATGGATGCACAGCGCACCTGTATTTGATGATACTCTGATCTTATATTGTTCTTATAATCTTATATTATTATAATTACATTTTTCAGTTCATCTTGAATGGATGCACAGCGCACCTGTGTTTGATGAACCGTAAACTCTAGTGTGACGCGCACGACTCGCCGTCGCTTTGTTTCACACATGCAGAGAGAGAGAGAGAGAGAGAGAGAGAGAGAGAGAGAGAGAGAATTGACCGCTACATATAAACGATATTCTTTGTTGTATTTTACTGTCTAAATAACGGAGTTCCTTTGGAATTCTTCAGCTTTTAAGAACTACCGCTTTCTCCGGTAGTGGGCGGAGCTAATGCGCAAACGGCAATCTCATTGGCTGGTGCTCACCTATTATCGTCCCAGTTTTGATTTCAGCGAATCAGTTCGAGCGAACGCACACAACATGATTAATATTCATGTATCCAGCAGCTCGTTAATCCTTAGTGCGTTTTATACTGTTATTAGTAGTAGAATTCGTAGTGGGTTTGTTATCTTATCATTATTTTTAGTTTGTTTTTTTCTTTTCTTTTTTTTTTATAAAAACACTAAATGACAAATAATATCTTAAGCACCACCACCAATCCTAAGTTCAGTCAACATGACAAATATGCATTCATACATGGTTATTGTAATTACTAAAGTTCTATCTTCATATAATGCTAAATTATCATAAAAGCATATTATAATGCTTGACTGACTGATGCTAAGAGTACTTTCAGATATTTATAAAAACGGGTTGATAATATTTACAATAATATATTGAATTTGATAGGTGTCTCGCACATTGTCCCACAGCAACATTAAAATAGAATAAATTATTATTATAAAACATTGTACACTAATCTACACTATTTATGGTCCATTTCATTAATTTAACATATTTAATATTGGGGGCATCCAAGTTATTTGACATATTTTAACATTAAAAAAAAATAGTTACTTTCCCTGGTAATTAGTTACTTTTATAATGATGTAACTCAGTTACTATTTGTGAGAAGTAACTAGTAACTATAATTAATTAAATTTTTAATGTAACATGCCCAAAACTGGTATTAGTGTAATCACTCAACCCGAAATGTATTAGTAACGTGCTGTTATGAAATCAATCATAAAGGTCAGTGAATGTAAAAATTAGGGGATGGCCCCATGTGCTGCTCATTTCAAAACTGAAATAAAAGTAAATGCACCCACACATGTGGTTTTAGCCTGCTGAGAAGCTCATTGTGAACTGTATATTGGCTCAATATAACATATAAAAATGGAAATGAAAATGGTTAAGAAAGAACATGGTAAGATAAAGATAAGAAAAAGTTTTTTCATTATATAATTTTGCTACTTTACTAATACAGTTATATTGATTTATACCAAATTGCTAAGTATAATTTCTATTCTCCTAAATTCAGCACAAACTTAAAATTGTTGTTATTGTCAACTTGTTTCAGTTTTACACAACGTTTAAGCCTATTTTCATTACTTTCAATTAAAAAAAAAGCCAATTCAGTCTCTTCTTTCTACTTTCTGCTCTGTTTGTTTATGTCAGTGCACTTGTGAAATCCCCAGTAAGGCACAAGATATTTCCTGCCTTACCGCAAGCTTTTCTTTTGCTTGTGTGATTCATTCATGTTCTTTCATTTTTGATTCAGTGTTTATGTGTGTGCATGCAGGCTTAGTGTAACATTCATGACAAATGGAGGAGATGCTGTGGTGTTTGTGCTACTGTATGCTGTAACAAACACTCATCTGTAATAAAAACGGAATGTAACATAGCTTATAACTGTTTGTTTCTGTTTTAAATTTTGTAACTAATAACACTAGACACTGTAGAGAAAAAAAAACAATGCAAAAGCTGCTCAAGGATGACTCATATTCATGTCCAAGTGAATGTCATTGAGTGGCCCAGCCAAAGCCTGGTCTTGAACCCACTGAACACCACCTGAAAATGACTGTCCACTGACGGTCCAACCTGACAGAGCTTGAGAGGATCTGCAGCAAAGAGAGAGAGAGAGAGAGAGAGAGAGAGAAAAGCCTGATATGAGGGGGAAAAACATTTTAGCATAAGGCTGTAATACAAGAAAATATTTGTAAAAATGAAAAAGAGACTCAATACTTTCTAACTCCACTGTACGTCACTTACCAACTGTTTTGAGTATTTCAAGCCTTTGAGTAATCAAGCATGCATTAATTATAGGGTATGTAATAAACATCAGTTCCAGGCCCGGTTCTACAGGGGTGCTAGAAGTTGCTGAACAGAAGTAAGAGCACCCCTCAGCAAACACATTTGTGTTGTGGCAATGTTGGTGACACCATTTTTACTATGGCAACATTGTAGCAAGACGTGTGACATTCAGCAACCTACGGCACAACATTATGACCACATTTGTTTATTTCTTATGTCATATTATAACTTATCTTTTTTGCATGTTGTTATATTTTGTGGTAATCAATTAAATTAATCAATTAACTAGCTAAGATTTATTACATTTCTTTTTTCTTTTCTTTTCTTTAAGACCCACAGACGTTTAGAGTTGGAGAAAAAATAATCAATTAAATCAGACTTATCTCTGGAAACATATTTGTATGCAGGGCTTTGTATGTCTGCACAATTTGGCTCAAAATTGTGTTTTATATCATTGTTATATAATAAAATATATTGTATTTTAATATAAAGTTTAATATTTCAAATGTTATTTTATTAATAATATTTATTATTTTAATTAAATAAAACATTTAACAAAATAAGAAATATTACTATTTAAGAATAAGTATAATAATGATTATTTTCATGATATTTGACAGAAAACTGCAGGGTGACCTGTTAATATACAGGGGGCCTAAAACTATAAATCATTAGAAAGGCCTAAGGCTTTATGCTAAAGTAGGCCTATTAAATTATGATAAAAATGTTGACAATATTTTTTTAAATGTTAAATTTTATTATTAAATCTTATGATTCCATAGAGAAAGAGAGAGAAAAAACTGCACACTTCTCTACACTAAAGAAATTTGAAGTAAACATTTGCAAATCCGTACATTTCTCCAGAGATAAGTATATATTTTTATATTTTTACCCAAACTATGATGTTGTGAGCATTAGTGAGAACACACATAATGTAATGTCGGTTTCATTCGTACACAATGCCAGAGGGCGCCCTCATGCAGATTCTCCATAAGTGAGACTCAAGAAATAATATAACTTTGTTTTCTTTTTCTTTTTTTTACTTTAATAAGAACAAAACATATTATACAACAACTGTACATATATCCTTACATGTCAAGGGTAATACAGATATATGAGAAAATACAATAAATAAAAAATAATAATAAAATACAGTCAGAAAGGCCATTTATAATGTAAGGAAACCGAAATTTACAGCATACCTTTTTGTAATAATAATGTACCTATACAGCTACAGTACATGTAGGTATAAGGGAACAATATGCAAAGTTTAAAGAATAAAGAAAAGGAAAGGAAAATTAACATTTGTTGTGTAATACACGTTTGGATTTGGCTTATTTGATGGTGTATGTGTTTTTCTTGGTACTTATACAAACCTTCCAACAGTATTTTAAAGAGGGTGTAGATCGTTTATTTTGTGTAGCCGCCCTTACCAGAAAAGCTGAGTGTTACATATTGGTGGCCCGTACGGGGCCCCTCTATTGTTGTGTTTGTTTGATTTGTACAAGTATAAATATGGATGTGGACAGTACTGTTACTGATGTTAATGCTGTGAACAATGTGAATACAGATAACCCATGTACAGTGTTGGGAAGGTTACTTTGGAAATGTAATAGGTTACAGATTACAAGTTACCCTATTTAAAATGTAATAGTAGTGTACATTTTTCAATTACTTTATTAAAGTAATGTAACTGATTACTTTTGATTACTTTTTGATTACTTTTCTAAATTTCTAATGAATGTTTATTTGCAATTGTTAATCATTTTCAAACATTTACACCATGCAGGGTTAACATAACAGTAGTCCTCAACACTGTCAGACTTTCAAAATCCTTCATCACTTGAATTAAGATGATCAAATTTGAACACATCCACCACAAAATCAGACTTTAGTCCTGCCTTTTACTTTGAGATTGATCTGAAGTTCAATGCAGATTTTAAATCATAAGAAATAGTTAATAGATAAGAAATTTTAGCAGGAAACACTGAATCTAACAATGGTTTGGAAAAAATAGTTAATTAAAAAATAATAATAAATAAAAGCATATACATCAACTCAAATACGGTTATCTAATAAGCATGTGTCCTATTCTGTGTACTAAACTCTTGAAACATTGGTGTCTCTTTGTATATGATATGATGATAGTTTTCTCAAAATAAGTAAAATGCTCATGAAGTGACTCTTCAGCAGTTCTAGAGATTATGTTTATGTGTTCATGTACTCATATATTGAGGCGGCAGAGGCTGAAAACACTGCAAGCTTCACTAGGCCTATGTGTAGTGAATGAAACTGCGCTATTAATTTCCATGAGGGCCGAACTGGGAAAAAAAATTTCAGGCCGGGAAATCTCACACTCATTCACCCACAATAAAAACCATGGTTAATTTGTGGTTACCATGGTTTAACAATAGTAACCATTGTCTTTGGATTTATAGTAAAATCATTGTTAATTTTCGTAAGGGTTGTGTTGATGTCGTCTGCCCTAAGCTCCCCCTAAACCTATTATAAAATGATTATTTATCTGCTAAATTACTACTGTAACATTACAATAGATAATAATGATGTCCATTATACAGTATTTTGAGTGATGACTGATGAGAAATGAGCTGTTGCTACTTAACTAAGTAGACAAAGAGAAAACTACAATAGCATATTTACAGATGAAACTGACCTGTACTTGAAACCCTGAACAGTAGTTGTGCTTCTCTGCTCCACCTGTGCGCTTCCACAGTCCACTCCATTCTCTCTCTCGCATTGATTACTCTGATCCAACAGTTTGGTGGAGGCGAGCCGAAGCATTGCCAGTCACGACTAACCCATTCATGATTTATTAGAGATTTAATTATCGAATGACAAATTCAGAAATAATCGCTTTAGTACATTAGGCAGGCAATTATAGAATAATAATATTAAAACAGTGAGCCAAATCGGCTGCTAGGCCACCGGGAATTGTCCCGGTTCTCCCGATGGCCAGTCCGCGCCTGATTTCCACAGACACGCAGAACGTGCAGGATATTGTCTTTTTGCGGCTTAATATTCACAGACACTAGTCCATAACGCATTTTGATTCAAGTGTACTGACCTACTTTTGATTTATTCTTCCAAAATGTGGCAATATGCCATCCGCTTTAGGCTATAAGAATTCCGTTTTTATGACTGGATTCTACGAACCAGTCTGTGTTTTATGAATCGCGGAAATTATAGGGCCCTGTGTGTCAAGAGTAGTCGGTGCAATTTGGGAAAGAAATCAATTAGGAAATCATTAGGTATGGAGTTGGACTCGGTCGAACAGACAGCACGCCTCACGCAGGAACGTGCTCAGTCGGTGTTGAACTGCTTGAATACATTCAAGAGCAGGATGGCGGTCCCACTGAAATTGTTTCAGAGGCTCCTGGGGCATATGGCGGCCACGGCGGCAGTCACGCCACTGGGGCTACTCCATATGAGACCGCTGCAGCACTGGCTCCATGGCCGAGTCCCGAGGTGGGCGTGGCAACGCGGCACCTTCCGGGTCCAGGTGACACCGGCCTGCCGCCAAACCTTCACCCCGTGGTCAGACCTTGCGTTCCTCCGGGCAGGAGTGCCCCTGGAGCAGGTCTCCAGGCATGCTGTGGTTTGCACAGATGCCTCAACCACCGGCTGGGGGGCCACGTACAATGGGCTTGCAGTGTCAGGGGTTTGGACGGGCCCCGACTGCACTGGCACATCAACTGCCT
>NW_015506464.1:100119-131522 GCF_001515645.1 Sinocyclocheilus grahami | reverse complement strand
GCGAAAACCTGAATATGCGCTGCACCTGCTGCCTACTTATACTCACGCTGTGATCAGCAGCAGCTGGATGCAATAATCGCATGCCAATGTGCATTGGCTCGTTTAGTTTACACTCGAAGTAGATTGGTCCCTCTAAGCGAGATCCCAATTCGTCGGTCCTCCGACGTGACGTCTCCGTTCCCTCCTTCAGGGAACGAGGGTTACATACGTAACCGAGACGTTACTCCCAAACACTGCCCATGTACACCTGTAAATGTCCAAGATAATGTTGAACAGTCAGAGGTGTATTTTACAGCAGCCCCATTTGTGCCCAGGTGCAATCCTACTGCTGAAATAACATCCATGTTTAGCTCATTGTACATTTCAGATTCTAAACAGTCTGATGATGATGATGATGATGATGAAGGGAGTTGTGTTTTAAATGTTGGAATGGTACAAACAATACAAGCAGACATAGCACAGGTAAAAGTGGATTTATTGGCTCTCAATCAAAAAGTACAAACTCTAGAGCAGGATTCCAAACAGTCAATGGACAGTACATTGAATCGGGAGACACGTTTCAGGCATGCCGTGGATGCTAGCTTGGCTGGGTTGGAGGACTGTTTCCTAGAGTCCTTGGAAAAATTAGAAAGGGCCGTAACAGATTGTTTTCTTGGGAGAGTTAGGGTTAGATTATTGCTAAATGGAAAATAAAAAAAAGACTCATAAGATTAAGGGCCTACTCACCAGCTAAGGTAACTGTGACGAGAGGGGCGGGGCCGAGAGCCGTGGGAAAGGGGCGAGGCCGGTGGAGTAAATGCTAATGCGCGACACCTGTGCCACTCACCGGAGCTCCTCCGTGGGACTCAAGACCGGTGAGTGGCACAGGTGTCGCGCATTAGCATTTACTCCACCGGCCTCGCTCCTTTCCCACGGCTCTCGGCCCCGCCCCTCTCGTCACAGTAACAGACTAGCAACCCTTCAAAAAGACATTCGAGGTGGCTTTTCTTTCAGATGATTACCTCTCAGAAGTGGAGATGGATGTTGGAAAGATGTTGGTCCAGCAGCTGCGACAATGCCTGAGGGACTTTGCTTATGACTACTCGGCCCTCTGTTTAAAGTGGAAACCTGAGATCTCTGAGGAGGAGATGGTGAACCACATCCTGAACAACGTCAACCCCAGGGTCGCTGGATGCCTGCGGGAACTGTGACCACTGTTGAGCAGCTGGTGAAGGTTGGGTTCAATGGTGGAAAATGATTGCATGGGAGCAAAGGACTACTGTTAAAAAGTCGGTACCCAGGGTAGCAAAGACAAGAACAAAAAGTCTGCAGAGCATACCAACAACAAAAACCTGGCTGGAGTAATCCTGGCACAACCCCATCTGGTCACATCTCTCCTCGTCATTCATGTAAGGGTGAATGGACAGGAGGTGAAGGCAGTATTAGACACGGGAAGCTCTTACACTTTGATGCAGGAAAAATTGTGGAAACAGCTGAAGAGTGAGACTCCATCAGTCATTACCTCTACCCCCAGAGATTCTTTTTTTTTTTTTATTGCCAAACAACATAATTGTCTAGAATTTCTTGGTGAGCTCAAACACAAACACATTTGTACATACATACATAAATTATTCCAACTATTAAAAATAATGAAATACAGATGCATAAGTGCCAGAAGAGTTTAAAACATGTACCATCCTACAATAGGTATTGTTCAAAAAGCATGTAGACTTATGCCTTGTCCAAATACCCACACTTGTGGTCTTTGCACTTGACCACTTGACTACTTATATGATGTATTTCCTTTATTTGGTCCAAGTGTTCAAGTGATGATGAAGACCACAAGTGTGTGTTGAACCTTTCATTACCTGATGGGACACACTTATAGTGTTGTAAAAATGCGAGTGTTTACATAGTGTTATTTTAATTTTATATACTTTGCATTTTAAAATCAACTTCTAAATGTCTGTTCATTCAGTAGTCCCTATAACATGACACAATTTAATTTGTGGTGCTTCTAATTAAGTGATAAATGGTAGTTACAAATGTTTACAAAATAAATATCACCACTACTCATTTTTACACCAATAAAACGTGCAACACTTTGCTTTTCTACCAAATTATATGTAATATCTATTTATTATATTAATATCTAACTTACACTGAAAAGGTTTCCGTTACCTCTCGCGTAATCTCGGCAAAAAGTCATGATTTATTTCCAGAACATGATGCATGATGGGATACATAGTGTGCATTAAGGGCACAGTGCTCTGGCGTTTTTAAGACCTGGGACAGTCTTGTGCACTTACTTCCTGTCGTGCGCACATGCTCTCAAGTGGCCAAGATCGCAAGTGTGGGTATTTGGACAAGGCATTAGTTAATTACTCTAAGTTGTCTGCCTAAGGGTAAAGGAATAAAAAAAAAATGTCTGGCCGGATGTGTGGAAACTCTAAGAATTGTTAAGCTTTTTTTTCTGCAAACGTGAGACATAAATGTCATCAATGGTGGGCAGATCACAGCCTATAATATTTGAGGCTATCCGCACTACGTATATTACAAATCTGACTTTTTTTGTTGAACTGTGGAGCTGGCAAACCACACTATTATTGAGAAAGTCAGCACACTTTCTATAACAGCTCTATAAAACCTGAACATACCAGCTTTAGATACTCCAAATTTTTTGAGCTATCTTAAGAAATACAATATTTGATAAGATTTCTTAATAATGCCTCTTAAGTTACCCTGCCACTTCAACGATGCAGATATTGTGGTTCCGAGAAACTTAAAACTCTCCACATTTTCAAAGACCTGGGGCCTGATGTATAAATGTTGTGTACGTGCAAAATGGGCATGGAAATGTGCGTACGCAATTTTCCACACACATATCGGGATTTATAAAAAATAAACTAGGCGTAAATATGTGCACACCGTACGGACACTCTTGACCAGGGTTCCTCAATAGGCGGCCTGCGAGAGAAAAATGTTTGGCCGGGGGTAATTTCAAATAATGTGGCATGAAAACTCATCAGAAAGCGACATTAACTTACATCGTGTCTACACCGGACGCGAGCGGCGCGATGCAACAAAATACCATAGAACTCATTATAATCAGTGATGCCGTCTACACTAGATGCGGCGCGACAAATCCCCGACAGAAAACTGCTGACTCGTTCTATTTATGACGTGCTGACACAAAGTTCAGATGATTTGCAATGCTTTGTCCAGTGTAGGTGACGATATACAGCAAAAACATGGTGAGTGTGTAGAAAAGAAAAGTGGACACGGAAAATAGATGATTCAAATGTGAATGGACTGAACAGTTTGGTGTGAGGGAGTGAGTGATACTATCTTTGTTTTGGATGTTGGTTCACAGTGAGTTCACAGATTTAACGCAAGTTTGTTTTAGCCTAATTCATTTTCAAGATCTGAGGTAAAATATCTATTGTTGTTTTCACTATGGCTATAAAGATCACGTAAAATAATATTCAAACTCACATTAAACACTTTTAACATTGAATAAAGCACATAATCATTACCTGAGATGATCACTGTCATATTTTGTATATTGTTCCTGCCGCGATGTCACAGAAAATAAAAACCATTTCTAAAATCGATTTCTGTGTTGCTTATTGTCACGTGTCGCTGTCGAGGGTGGTTAGGACAAAAACTACATGGAAAAGATACTTTTTATAGCGTCGCGTCTCACGTCTGGTTGGGACACATGGTGTTACAGTTTGATCCCCCCCAAAAAATCTAAGTTTAAAAATATTAATGCTGACAGATCTAATAATTGAATCTGCAATTAGGGAAAGTGGAGAGAAGAGATCAGAGCAGGAACAGTTGATTTGCATGGCAGACATGAAGATCCAGATTTTTTGTTTGTTAATTTGTTTTTAATATTCAACAGGCAAAGTTCTTCTGTGTCTAAATGCAAAAATGTTCATAACTGTTTGAATAAAACAGACTACTGGGGGGGAAAATCTGAATATTTATCTTTTGACCATCTTTTAATTATTTTAACAAAAGCAACAATAATATAATAATTGTAATAATGATAATTTGATATATATATGTATGTCAGTGGCCCTTGGTGTTACGAAATGGTACATGCGGATCCATCTGCAAAGCTTTTATTAAAAGACGGGGTCACAAACACAGGCAGGGTTGAAACACCAGCGAACAGGTATGGTACGGGCAGAACACAAGAGCAGTCCAGTAAACAGGCGTGGCTCAATCGACGGTGAACAATATTCAACAGGGCAAGGCAAAGAGAGATAATCCAGGTACATAGCAATAATCCAGGCCGGGCCAAACAGAGTCCAAAACAGCAAAACAAAAAGGGTAATCTGAAAACCCAGGCAAGAATCTGAACACAGGAAAATAGGCAAGGCGAGACTATGACTAAACTAGGAAAACTGGAACTAGCTCCGTAAAGTGCTATCACTAGGAGAGTAATAAACGCAGACAATACTCGGCGACTTGCACAGGATCTGGGTGGATGTTATATAGTGTGTGTAATCGCTTTCAGGTGAGTGTGTGATTGGTTACAGCTGTGTGCAATTAGTGCAATGGATGATGGGAAATGTAGTCCAAGGTATAGTGTAACAGTCTGTGTAGTGTGAGATTTCATGTAGTGAGCGGGTGAGTGAACGGAAGTTCATAGACCGGATTAGTGACATAACCCCCCCAAGGAGTGGCTTCCAGAAGCTCCTAATTCAAAATAATCCAGGAGGGCGGTGGAGCGGAGGCGGAACAGGGGGAGGGACGGAGGGCCAAGTCCACGTGGAAGTGGAGGGACCGGAGACTGAGGCAGAGCAGGGTACCCAGGCTGAACCGGCGAAGCAGGAAACCAGGACAGATCCGGCAGTATGGGTGGAACTGAGGACCACCACAACAGAGCAGACGGAGCAGCAGACCACCACGGCGGAGCAGAAGACCACCAGAGCCAGGCAGGAGAACACCACGGCGGAGCAGAGGACCACCAGAGCCAGACAGCAGACCAGCACGGTGGAGCAGACGCACAGGCGGAGCAGAAGACCACCACGGCGGAGCAGACAGAGCAGAAGACCACCTTGGCAGAGCAGAAGGCCACCATGGCTGAGCAGACGGAGCAGAGACCCCTAGTAGAGCCTGGGAACTAGGGAAAACTGAGACACAAGAAACATAGAGAGCATATACGTTCTCAAGGACCGAGGCAGGAAACGCACCAAGTTCAACAATATTATACCTGGTGACAAATTAATGGGCAGACAGTTCATGAACGGGCTCACTGACCGAAACAGAACAGGCAGACAATTCAACATTGGAATCCTTGGCAAAGACTGGTTGAGTTGACGGCTCATAACTAGACTCACTGAGTGAAACTGGACAGGCAGGCAGTTCAGGGACTGAAACTGAACTGACAGAAAATTCAGACATATTACACACTGGTGCATTAGTAGAAACTGGACAGATGGATGGTTCAACATAAGACTTGATTAAATCGGGACCAACAGATAATTCAAATTCAGACTCTACAGAAGCATTAGGACAGACAGAAAGCTCAGGTTTAAATTCCTTGACAGAAATGGGCAAGACAGACAGTTTGAGATCAGACACCTTAGTTGAGACGAGACAGACAGACTGTTCAGAATCAGCCACCAAGGCGGTTTCAGAACAAGGCGAGAGTTCAGAGATGGCCTCCTCGGCCGGTTCAGAGCAGGATAAAAGTTCATAAGTGGCCTCCGTAGCCTTGACAGGACAGGCAGAGAGTTCACAAACGGCCTCCATAGCCGTGACAGGACAGGCAGAGAGTTCACAGACGGCCTCCATAGCCGTGAAGGGACAGGCAGAGAGTTCACAAACGGCCTCCATAGCAGTGACAGGACAGGCAGAGGGTTCACAGACGGCCTCCTTGGCCAGAACAGAACATATCGAGAGTTCACAAGTGGATACTTCTGACACCTATGGAGGTTCTACAGCAGTAACATCAGGAAACAGGGAGAAGTCAGTAACAGTCTCTTTGACCACAACACGACAGGCTGAGAGTGCGTCGCTGGGCGCCATCACCACGCAAGGAGCTGAAGCGAGCGCCTCCACCTCGGAAGGTTCTGTGGTGGTGTATGCAGCCCAAACACACCATAAAGCGATCCCCATCAAGGGAAGAGCTTCAGACAGGGGAATCAGTTCAGGAACAGGAGGGCTAGAGTGAGTGGGTTTGGGGATACCAGTTGCGTGTGCAGACACCAGCGGTGCATCCCTCACACTGGATACCAGACTGGGATACCGAAGGACTGACCTTGATAATCTGGGTGCAACAGACAGGACGTGACAAGACTCTGGATGATCAGCTGTGATGTGACGTGACTCTGGATGATCAGCTGTGATGTGACGTGACTCTGGATGATCAGCTGTGATGTGACGTGACTCTGGATGATCAGAATCAGAATCAGAATCAGAAGAGCTTTATGACCAAGTATGTTTACACACACAAGGAATTTGACTTGACGACAGGAGCTTCCAGTGTAGAAGAAAGTACAAACATAGTGCAGACATACATGATACTGAAGTCCACAAATAGGATCCTTGCGTAATTCCCAGGTCTGTCGAGGTGTTGCAGGATGTAATGCAGTCCCATGTTGACTGCATCATCCACAGACCTGTTTGCTCTGTAGGCAAACTGAAGAGGATCCAGCAAGGGTCTCAGAATGTCCTTCAGGTAGGCCAGGACCAGTCTCTCAAGTGACTTCATGACCAAGTGACTCTGGATGATCAGCTGTGATGTGACGTGACTCTGGATGATCAGCTGTGATGTGATGTGACTCTGGATGATCAGTTGTGATGTGACAAGACTCTGGGAGATCAGCTGAGATGTGTCGAGACTGGACGATCGGCGGTGACGTGACATGATTCATGAAGATCGGCTGTAACTTGACTTGACTCATGAAGATCAGCTGTGACTTGACTTGACTCTAGAAGATCAGCTGTGACTTGACTTGACTCTAGAAGATTAGCTGTGATTTGACTTGACTTTAGAAGATCAGCTGTGACTTGACTCATGAAGATCAGTTGTGACTTGACTTGACTCATGACGATATGACTCATGACGATCAACTGTGACTTGACTTGCCTCATGAAGATCAGCTGTGACTAGACTTGACTCTTGACAATCAACTGTTACTTGACTTGTGTAACGAATCACCTCATGGGAAATATTAATAATTAATCATAACTAGTTATAATTAATTATGAATATTTTAGATCTGCTGTAGATATTTAGCTGACCTCTCAGGGTCAACTGTCTTTCAATTCTAAGAATGTTAATTTCCTGGTTAAGGGAAATAACTTTCTTACTGTACAATTCTACAAAAAAGCTTATAGCATAAATCTGCATGATTAAGTGACTCCAGTTATGAGCAAACAATGAACCACATCAAGTGTGATACAAGTAAGGTTTTATTAACTACATATACACTTAAACTGGTCCAACATAATACAGAAACACTTAAACTGGTCTAACATACTACATAAACACATAAACTGGTCTAACATACTACATAAACACATAAACTGGTCTAACAGACACATTATGAGCAAACAATGAACCACGTCAAGCGTGATACAAGTAAGATTTTATTAACTACATAAACACTTAAACTACACCTTCAAACACACCTTTGTAAAAAAGTGCAAATGATACCTAATGTATCAATTAATAAGACTAAGTTTGGATACTTGCAAGTCTCATCTGTCTGAAAGAAAGGCTTGATGCAATCCGAAGGCTCACGTGGGTCTTTGCTGAAGTTGGTTGATGAAAGGAACCAGTTTTGAGTCAGAGAATCTTGATGCAATGGAAATTCAGGGCTGAAGGCCTGGCACAAAAACTTAGGATGTCCTGGAACATTTGAGCTCACATCTTCTCAGAACCTAACAGAACCACCGACTCTGGGCGGGTCCCTGGAGCGGGGCCTTTAAGGTCTCGGAAGAGTCACGCCTCTCAAGGTGGGCTTGTCCAATGAGATTCCAAGCGGGAGGTTGCAATTCATGGAGGGTTTTACGACCCTTTGTTTGAGGGCATAGTAATTTGCAAATGTAATTCGCTTGGGGTGTGGATGCACAAACTAATAAAGATTCTTAGAACACTAATATGTTGCATAGGTATAAACATACAATCTACACTCTCAGTTAGATCATCCGAATACTAATTCATAGATACTAAACATGGTAGGGTATATATATGTAAGCTGACATGAGTGAGTGTTTCAATCATAAGCCTGCATAAAACAGTATACAATCTCAAAGACAAAATACACGATGACAATAATATATAATGACCTGAAGGATCATGTGTGTTCATTCAAAGAAATGTTTTCCTATTAATTAATTAATTAGCAAAGAAAAGTCCATCCCTTGTGGATTTTCCTTATGGACAAGGCAGTGATTTCCCCCACCTAAATTCCAGGAGGTCATAAATGTATCTGGTGTCAGGGTTGCCATGGTAACCAGGGGCAGACATCCTGGCATCCAGTTTATTGGGTGAGGGGACTGTGACGATTTGTTAATCTAATGAATAATTGATTTGTTAAATCAACTGACAAATGGTGTCTGATTGGTCCAGACGCTACACTTGCCTCATGACGATCAACTGTGACTTGACTCAGGAAGATCAGCTGTGACTTGACTTAACTCATGACGATCAGCTGTGACTTAATGGGGCACTGTTGTGTCCACCATTTTGTGATCAGGCTCCTTGGCCGCCATTACACGAGTGGACGATGTGTTGCGTTTCTCCGCGACACCCACAGTGAATGATGAACCAACAGTCAACAAAGCATAATCCATAAACTGAATGAGTGACGAACGCAGACCCTCTCGAATGAGCTTTGACTTTAACGGCTGATTAATGCCCTCGCAGAAAAAGTCTATACTATAGGGACACAGTCTATAGGACACAGTCACAGGGCCCTGCTCAAGGGCTGATAATAGTCTTGCCATATCCATACCAGCGAAAAGCTGCTGGATCCTTGTGGGACCGAGTATTCTGTTACAGAACCGACGAGTCGAGAGGCGTGCGGATCCATCTGCAAAGCTTTTATTAAAAGTCGTGGTCACAAACACAGGCAGGGTTGAAACACCAGCGAACAGGTATGGTACGGGCAGAACAAAAGAGCAGTCCAGTAAACAGGCGTGGCTCAATCGACGGTGAACAATATCCAACAGGCCAAGGCAAAGAGAGATAATCCAGGTACATAGCAATAATCCAGGCAGGGGCAAGCAGAGTCTGAAACAGCAAGACAAAAAGGGTAATCCGAAAACACAGTCTCGCCTTGCCTGTTTTCCTGTGTTCAGATTCTTGCCTATGACTAAACTAGGAAAACTGGAACTGGCTCCGTAAAGTGCTATCTTAATTATAACTAGTTATGGTTAATTATTCATATTTCCCATGAGCTGAATCGCTACAATGTTATATAGTGTGTGTAATAGCTTTCAGGTGAGCGTGTGATTGATTACAGCTGTGTGCAATCAGTGCAATGGATGATGGGAAATGTAGTCCAGGGTATAGTGTAACAGTCTGTGTAGTGTGAGAGTCCATGTAGTGAGTGGGTGACATCTGGTGGTGAGTGAACGGAAGTTCATAGACCGGATTCGTGACACTTGGTTGGTATTGTTGTCAGAATTCAGCCCTCGGCGAAAACCAATTGAGGAACCCTGCTCTAGACCATGCGTACGCACTATTTTACTGGAGGGAGCGAAATAAGGAAGCAAACAGAATGATTTTAAAGTCTGTTTTACATTTGACATACACGTTTAGATTAAATATGACACTGAATAATGAAGTTAAGCACTGACATTTCATGAAATTATTATCCAGAATTTACAAAGTTTTTATATGAATTTAAACAGAAATATTTACAGTGGATGTGCTGCTTTCAAACTATTTTCCTGTGGTATGTGATTTAATGTTTTAATCACAGTGTGGATTGCTTAGCGTATGACAATTCCGCTTTAAATTGTGTTCTAAATAGCAAAACTCATGTTCTGAGAAAATACATTTGGGCGAATAATAATGATAAGTTTTGTGAACTTGACTTTGTTGATTGCTTAGCGTATGACAATTCCGCTTTAAATTGTGTTCTAAATAGCAAAACTCATGTTCTGAGAAAATACATTTGCGCGAATAATAATGATAAGTTTTGTGAACTTGACTTTGTTTGATGGCTTTGGAACACAGATGGTAATGACAGACATAAGGATGCGCTCGTTGATCAAACAGTCCATTGGTCTAATGACAATAGAACCTCTGTTCTCAGGTGTCGTGCACAAACAGTAGCCTAATGATAACCCCTTTCGTGCTCTTCCCATATTGTGACAAACACCATATTTAAAAGATAGAATTTGAAGGAAAATATTCATAATTCATTATAACTAGTTATGGTTAATTATTCATATTTCCCATGAGCTGAATCGCTACAATGTTATATAGTGTGTGTAATAGCTTTCAGGTGAGCGTGTGATTGATTACAGCTGTGTGCAATCAGTGCAATGGATGATGGGAAATGTTCTATTGTCATTAGACCAATGGACTGTTTGATCAACGAGCACATATGCACGTTTTATTTTCGAAATGTTTTGTTATTGACACGGTGAGTCAGACAGTTATTTACACTGCAAAAAAATAAGGCCTATCTCTTTCCATAAAAATATATAGGCTATAAACATTCTAAAATATATGTTTACCTTTTTTGGCAAATTGCATAAATTAGAATAGTGATGTCTCAAAACGCATTTATAGTCCGTATCTCATATTTTCCTAACGTATTCCTACCCTTAACTGTGTTAAACATGGTGTCACGTGAATATGCATGGAAATTATATGCAGATTACGTTATGCATATTAAAACTAGGCATTGTAAACTCCATATATGGCTATTTCGGGGAGGAGACAGGGTGGAGATTCATATACGCACAATCTTACGCTCACTGGGTATTACAAAGGGAATTTTGCGCAAGTTCTGGCGTACGCATGGCTTTATAAATCTGAAAACTTTTGTATGTATGCAAAATCTAGCTTTTGTGCATATGCACACATTTAGGATGAAATCTACGTAAAGTTTTATACATGAGGCCCCTGGCCATTAATAGTTAATGGCATATCAGCATTTTTACCCCGTTGAAAATCAAACACAATTTCCTTTGTCTTAAAGACATTCAATTTCAAATTGTGGGTACAACTCCATTCAATCAATGAAGATACCTCCTTTCTGTAGTCGGTTTCATCATTATTTATTATCAAACCTATTATTGTAGTATCATCTGCAAACTTAAAAATTTTAACTGATTCACTGCATGAAACACAATCATTAGTGTACATGGAATATAAAACTGGTGACAATATGCAACCTTGTGGAGCTCCAACACTTATTGTTTTAGGCCTCGAAATCATGTGGTTAATTTTGACTACCTGTGATCTATTCGGCAGAAAATCCAAATCCACGAAGCAAGGTAATTATGAAGCCCCAATTGCTCCAATTTAACAAAGAGCTTCACTGGAACAATTGTGTTAAAGGGGTCATAAAATGCGATTTAAATTTTTCCTTTCTCTTTGGAGTGTTACAAGGTCTTGGTGCATAAAGAAGATATGTAAAGTTGCAAAGACTCAAGTCAAATCCAAAGAGATATTCTTTATAAAAGTTAAGAGTCAGCCACACCTACCTAAAACGGCTCGTTCTAACACACCCCCACATGTCTACATCACTATGTGGGATTATTTGCATAACACCGCCCAAATGTTCACGTAAAGAAAGAAGGCGTAACATTTATTCTTGCTGTAGTATTGTTGTTGCTGCCGCCGCCATGTTGTGAAGGCGCTGTGTTTCGTTGTGAAAGCGAAACTACTTTGTTTGGCCTTCCAAAAGAGGACGATATCCACTTCATCATGCCTGGAGCTGATCTGTACTGGTTGCTGAGGAAATACATCAATTTAGCACTGTGGATCGCCGGATCGGCTTTCACCGTGGACGAAGCGGAGTCCAGCCCGGGGGTCGTCACATGTGGTTGCCGCAAGCCCTCCGGACACTCCTTCGTCGAATCCGCTGGCCGTGCCGTTCTCCGCCTCCGCTCACTCAAGCCGGCCGCTGCATACTCTACTCCGCCAGTCACTCTAGGCCTCCGGCCTCCGCTCACTCAAGGCCGTGGTGTGTGACGCTGTTTCGTTGTGAAAGCGAAACTACTTTGTTTGGCCTTCCAAAAGAGGACATGACTAGAAATCAGTGGTTAAGTTGTATTTACAACACTGTTCCAGAACAGTTCAACCCAAATATTCAGATGTGTGCAGCACATTTTATGGAGGACTGTTTCTTGATCCTGGGAGAGTAGACTACAATGCCGGCTGTTCTGACTCACTGTAAGTAAGTATGGTTTTTATTAGAGCCTGACCGATATGGGTTTTTGGGGCCGATACTGATATTAGGGAGTAAAAAAAGGCAGATACCGATATATCGGCCGATATTCTTTGTGTATATTATAGTACAGTACCAGTCAAAAGTTTGGACACTTTCCCATTCGTGTGTCCAAACATTTGACTTGTACTATATATAGAATACAGTATATACATAAACAGAATATATATACATAAACACATTTTTTGCAATGATCACTCAAATGTGGTGATCAAACACTTATAATGGTGACAGAGATATGTAAGGGCATTTAACAATAAACTTGCAATGAGTGCGATGCACAAAGTAGGTGTTAGTTGTAACACACGTGGTTTGAATATTTATTTTACCATAGTATCATTTAAATTCTGTCTTAAGGGCACACTTTAATGCCCTTTGAATGTAACGTGTATGTTCCCTTGGAACTGGAATCATGGTGGAATTTCATGTGAAGTCCACTTTGCAGGACACTTACGGTCGAATAAGACAACGCGTGAATGCTGCCTGAACAAGAAACCTCCTTACTGAAGGGAAAGTGTTGACTGGTGTCACCATCTCACGAACGCGCCAGCGGATCTCCACCAAATTAGGGGGATCCCTTCAGCTCGAGGAGCCCTCTCAAACGCCACCCTCCGCTCCCCCCTCAGTAGCCCCCCGGGATCGCTAGATCGGTCGGCGCCGGACCGCAAATGTAATCACCCGTAACTCCCGAACCCCGGGGGCTATACACGCGGGGGGGGTCTCATTCGAAAGAGGGCCTCGAGACGTACACTCAATTCTCGTTCGAGAGGGTTCCTTGAGCTGAAGAGATCCCCCGAATTTGGTGCGAATTTGCACCGCCGTTAAGGAGTATTGGCCTTTCAAAGTTTCAATGGTTTTCCATTGACTTAAGCTTTAAAGCGTTTCATACAGGTCACCAGTAGCAAACAATGGAGCACGCTCTGCTGGAAAAACTAAGTAATTACACCATTTCAAGCATTTTATCTGCATTATATGTTCTGTAAAAAAAATTCATATCGGCGGCATATTCGCCGATACCGATATATCGGCGACAGGCTCATATCGGCCGATAATATCAGCAAAACGATATATCGGTCGGGCTCTAGTTTTTATATTTAAAGAATTTGCCACTGACAATTCAAACGCGAGTTTTGAGCAGTGTAGGGTAACGTTTGTAGTTTGTCATTTCTCCGAACACAAATGCAGACATGGTTTTATGTTTACACGGCACGATGCAACGCAACACGTAAAAAGACTGTATAAGTCATTATAATCCATAATTATGTCCCCAGTGGATGCAACAAATGCCTCGTTTGTAATGGGTTTTAATGTTTTTGTCTCGTTGCTCTGGCCAGACAGGGCATCAACAGTATGGTGAGGGGCGTAACATTTCCATCACACGCTTGAGGAATTCGGCCAATCACAACGCACTGGATAGCTGACCAATCACAGCACACCTCGTTTTTCAGACCGATGAGCTTTATAAAAATCGATGCGTTTCAGAAAGGCGGGGCATAGAGGAGAAACAATAATGTACAGTATGTGGAATATAATGTGTTTTTTAACCTTAAACCACATAAACATCTCATTACACCAAATATACAAAATAATGTTCTTTTTAGCAGCATCATATGACCCCTTTAAATGCAGATTTATAATCCACAAAAATAGCCCTGACATAATTGCCAGGAGTCTCAAGGTGTTGCAGGATTGAGTAGAGACACAGAGCAACAGCATCATTGATTAAATTCAATTCAATTCATGTTTATTTGTATAATGCTTTTTACGATACAAATCATTGCAAAGCAGCTGTACAATATATGTTTCTACCAGTGGTGGGCCGTCAGGGCCAGCAAAGCCTTCTCTGCTGGCCTAAACACTATCAGAATCACTGATTTAGTTTAATATATTTTTCCATGAATGTGTATTAAATTATTTCCAATAGTCTATTCTCTTCATTTCATAGCTTTTCTCTTGGGTGCACTGCTTCCAGGAGTGTATGTTTATATTAGAGCTTTTATCCAATCATATTTCAGCAATCGTGTTGCCAGGGTCAAAGAAATCTGCCTTAAGGCCTTCAGAATCAACAGTGCAGGCGTCTGTTAGCTTAAATCAATGGCAATGAAACTGTTGCTTTAAATCCTAGTTACCACGGGATGTTAATCCCGTGGCAAAAGACAGAGAAACAAATACAAACATAATTAGCGTAGCTGCTGTTCCAACCAAGCAAAATTGATTTGTTTAACCCAAGCAAAAGAATGATAATGTGCATTTGATCAGATATAACTGCAGTTCAAGATTATGAGATGCATTATTTGAATGCTTGGCCAAAGAGATGTGTCTTTAATCTAGATTTAAACAGAGAGAGTGTGTCTGAAGCCCGAACGTTATCAGGAAGGCTATTCCAGAGTTTGGGAGCCAAATGTGAAAAAGCTCTACCTCCTTTAGTGGACTTTGCTATCCTAGGTACTACCAAAAGTCCAGAGTTTTGCGACCTTAGGGAGCGTGATGGATTGTAGCGTGGTAGAAGACTAGTTAGGTACGCAGGAGCTAACCCATTAAGGGCCTTATAGGCAAGTAATAATATTTTGTAACTGATACGGAACTTAACAGGTAGCCAGTGCAGAGACTGTGAAATTGGGGTAATATGATCATATTTTCTTGACCTGGTAAGGACTCTAGCCGCTGCATTTTGGACTATCTGTAGCTTGTTTATTGCAGATGCAGGACAACCACCTAGCAGTGCATTACAATAGTCCAGTCTAGAGGTCATGAATGCATGAACTAGCTTTTCTGCATCAGAAACAGGTATCATGTTTCGTAACTTGGCAATGTTTCTAAGATGGAAGAATGCTGTTTTTGTAACATGGGAAATATGATTTTCAAAAGACAAGTTGCTATCTAATATAACACCCAGATTTTTGACTGTAGAGGAAGTAACCGTACATCCGTCTAGTTGCAAATTGTAATCCAAGAGATTCTGTGTACTGTCTTTTGGTCCAATAAGTAATATCTCTGTCTTATCCAAATTTAATTGGAGAAAATTATTGGTCATCCAATCTTTTACATTTTTAACACACTCTGTTAGCTTAGATAATTTAGAAGTTTCATCTGGTCTTGTTGAGATATATAGTTGAGTATCATCAGCATAACAGTGGAAACTAATCCCGTATTTTCTAATAATATTACCAAGTGGCAACATGTATCATCATGTTACATCAGTCATCATCGACTGACCTATTAGGCTTATAAGCAAATTGGTAAGAATCCAATCAAACATGCAATTACAATCTTCAGTACCAATCTCTCAAAGATTTTCATTACGGCCGATGTTAGGGCCTCTGGTCTGTAATCGTCTAAGCAGCTAATATGCAGCTTTTTTGGCACAGGAATAATTATAGCTCCTTAAAACATGCTGGAACTCTGCACACACTTAACGGCCAATTAAATATATTGTTAAAAACAGGAGCAAGAGAAAAGGCACCCCATTTTAAAGTTGCAGGTGATTTGGCGTCAGACCCAGTTGTCTTCCTGCAATTCTGCGTCCTCAACAGGTTTCTAACTTCGTGTTCTTCTATTTTAAAAGATCGAGTCATAGAACTGGGCCAGGAAGGCAGCATTAGCTGATCAACCTGTACCATTGGACTGTAGAAGTTCATCGAGCAATGTAATGTCATCAGAGATGACTGTGGCTTCTCTCTTATAGCCTGTAATCTGCTCAAGACTTCTCCAAACAGCATAAGCATCTCTAGTCATTAGGGCTGCCCCCTAATAGTCGACTAACTGTTAGTCGACGAGAAGAGGTACATCGGGCAGGACATCCAAACGCTCACCTATCATTCACTGACCTCAAATATGGCTTTTAATTTGAAAGATGTATGTAGTAGCAACTTTATATGGCAGCTAAATCTAATGTTAACCTAGAAAAATGTGCGCTATTCAAGTGTTTGTGTGGAGTGTGGAAGCTGAATAATAGCATGCTTACTGCATGACAGATGGAGGCGCTGGTGCTCTCACTTGCTCTTAAAATACTCCCTCATTTGTGGTCATACAGATAAAAGTAGTACATCTTTTGAATTTTAATGTAGTAATGTAATGTAATGTAACAGTAATGTACCGTTCTATGTAATTACAGTTAAATACTGTAAATGATGATAAAATATTAACAACAAGCTACTGTTCAGTCTTAGCGGTATAATACAGTATTTTTTCAGTCTAGTCAGATGTGACGTTGTTGCTTGAGCCCACTCATAACTCATCTGAGCAAAACCACGACGCATCAACTCCCATCAACAGTCAAGAGGTGTGCACTCATGCAGGTTTAAAATTACTGATCTACAATATTTTATTAATGAGAGAAAGGAGAATAAGAAGCAGAATTAAAGACAATTTTTGTGAGCTACCAGCATCGAAATGGACGGTGCAATCACCAGCTTGCTTCGCTACTCGCCGATTAAGGTAATTGCGATTTTTATCAAAGTCAGTTTTAGCCTGTGATATTATTTACACACTGTTACATATTTTTATTGAATGAAGTTACCAATAACAATTTTTTTTTCATATCCAGTGAACAGTAAACAAATTAGCAACTAAGTTAGTGTTAGAAAACACTCTCTGTCTTTCTGTTGAGTCCAGACAGGTCTTACCCCTCCTTTTTCTCCCTCTCTCATTCTTATATATACAACGCATTCTTTCTGAATTCCTCCTTCTATATCCATCTCTCTCTCCTGATATTATGTTTTAAATATGTCTTACTTATATGCGAAGTATGCATGCTTAAATGTATACATTAGCTTCTCTTGTTTTTCTGTCCCCAATAAAGACATGAATGTTATGACTACAAGGGTAAAGGAGTTCGTGATGAAACCATGAAGACAGTTCAGCATTCTTCGCAAAAGTCTATTCCTAATATGTCCATGTTTTTCTGTACATGTGGCTATTTTATATAAACACATGTTCTTGGCCAAAGATCCTACGTGTATGTTATTCATATCCTCATTGGTTAAGAGGATGAAACTCCCCTCGACATATGCCTATATAATATCTGTATTTCTATGAATAAATTGAAGTATTGAGGATACATTTGACTGTGTGTTTTCTTACTTCCCGGCCGTATTTACACTTTAAGGAGACTGAGAAAAGTTCACGGTGGCAAAGAGAATTTACAAAGGGACCAAATTTTTATCTTTATTAACAAAATGGGGGCTCGTCCTTCCGGGAATTTCTCAAAAAGACAGGTAAGAACTTTTATTTTTCTTCCTGTCTGTCAGAGAAATTGAATGTATTTTCGTTTGCAATTTGATTGTGTCATATTTGGCATCAATCTGTTTTCCTCACATTTTAGATGTGGGACGAAGAGTGAGAAGCTTTCCGTTTAACCTATCTATTTAAAAATAGAGTAGTGGTGAAAGATTATAATTGCTCATTCTTGCCGTGAAGGGTTCTTGGTCTCTTAAAGTGATTTCATGAATAATACAGAATTGAAAGTTTCAAACGATAAAAGATCGAATTACGAAAGCATACATGGAGACAGGCCGAAATTGGGTCAACGTAATACCTGCAGTATTGGCAGAAATAGAAAAGTTCACGGTGGCAAAGAGAATTTACAAAGGGACCAAATTGTTATCTTTATTAACAGTTAGCTAGCTTGTTCATTCGAGTTTAACTTTTGTTATTTTGCAATCGAATCAAATGTCCGTGGGAAATGTGATCATCCTTTGAATTTTTTTTTTTGTAAAATCTATGTGATAGACTGGGCTTTATTTTACCATTTGTTGTAGGGTTTATTGAAATGTGAACTAAAGTTATGCTAACAGTTATAGTTATACCATAATCATTTTATTATTCTGTCAGAGAGAACCTTAAATATTGTCTGTGTTGGTCTTGTAAAATTATTTTGCTGTTATGGTGTGTAGGCTGATACCTATATTTCATAATGTTTCTGAACATTAACTATTATTGTTGTTTGCATCAGTTGCTGGTGACGAAGTCACAATTGGAGGTTGGATGATCAGTATTGAAAGCCACATCAGGTGAAGGCATCCAGCAAAGCGTCATCACAGAGCTTGCTGCAGTTTCCACCAGCTACTGTCTTCAACTTACAAAACCAAGAGAAAGCTACAAGGACATTGGCGTTTGTTCAAAGGTAAATATTGGGCTTCACTTTATTTTGATGGTCCTTTTAACACATTCTGTTGACTAAAAGTGACGTTGCACCTACATATCTACTAACTCTCATTAGAGTGTTAGTAGAGTATTAGTAGACTGGTAGGGTTAGGGTTAGATTAAGTTGACGTGTACTTGCAAAGTTACTGATAGTCAGTGGAATGTCTGTTGGGAGACCATCCCAATAAAGAGTTAGCAGATATTAAGTAGACAGGCAATAATACTCTAATGAGAGTTAGTAGTCATGTACTGTAGGTGTAGTGTTACTTATTGTCAACAGAATGTTCAAAAGGGACCATCAAATTAAAGTGTTACCTAATATTGTTAGATTTTTTTGCCCCTCTTCCCAGCTTTATCAGAAATTGTCATTCTCTCTTTTTACCTCCCACCCCACCTCTCTCTATTTTTATTTCTCTCAAACACAGTAGGAACCCAATTAATCTTTACTTGCAAAGCCTAACATCCCATATTTCTCTATTACATTTAGTTTAGGGACTTAATTGTTGTGAACCACGAGAGGGAAACAAAGGCCAGCCAAGTAAAGGTGGTGTCAAAGAAGACAGGGCAATGTTTTATAAAAAAACCTTATGAACTTTGAGTGGGACAATATTTAGTTAAGACTGAACAGTAGCTTGCTGTTAATATTTTATCATCATTTACAGTATTTAACTGTATTTACATAGAATGGTACATTACTGTAGAAAATTCACTGTATTTTTACAACAATTTTTTACAGTGTACTGCGGAGATGATGAGTGTCGCTGACTTTATCTCTTAAGCCGAAAAACAAAGAAAGTACTAGTTTATCAATAAATTATTAAAATTTAATGCAGTCTCCTTGCTGTTTTCACCTGATACATTAATTATTATATCTGCCGGTGCGCTGTGGCAAGCTTTATGCGTGTGCTTGAAGTGCTTATTAGGCTATGTAGGCAATTAAAGGCTCATTATTATAATTTATATGGTTTATTAAACGTGCGACTAATAGTCGACTAATGCTTAAAATGAACGACTACTAGTCGACCAGAAAAATCTTTAGTTGAGGGCAGCCCTACTAGTCATCAGTTTATTTTCCAAATGACGCTTATAAAGACCTTTTGCCTTTTGGTAACACTTTATTTTGATAGTCCACTTTAGACATTCTATTAACAGTAAGTAACTTTGCAACTACATGTCAGCTAGCAGTTAGTAGAGTATTAGTAGACTGTCTGCTTAATATCTTCTAACACTTTCTTTGTCAACTTATTCTACTAACCCTAAACCTACCCTAACAGTCTACTCTGAGAGTTAGTAGACATGTAGTTGCAAATTAATGAGAATTAGTTGACATGTAGTTGACATGTAGCTACAAATGTACTTATAGTTAGTAGAATGTCTAAAGTGGACTATCGAAATAAAGTGTAACCTGCCTTTTTGACTGCTTTTTCAAAGTCACGTTTAATGGTTTTATAATGCTGTGTGTCCCCACTCTTAAATGCCTTATGTTTCTCTCTCCATAAAGTTTGAATTTCCTTATTGAACCATGGCTTATTGTTATTATATATGGTAACAAACTTAGAAGGTACACACACACACCATCTCACAGAAATGTATATATGATGTAACCACCTCTTTATACTCATCCAGACCAACACATGACTCCTCAAACACAGACCAATCAGTGGTCTCTAAACGGTCCATTAGAGTCTCTATTTCAGCAGCAGACCATTTTTTTTACATTTGTAGTAAATCAGCTCAAAAGGGAAATATTTATGACTAATTATAACTGGCTATAATTAATAATAAATATTTAGATTAGATCTTAGAATTAACTGTAGCAGAATCAATATTACAATTATTTGATCTGTCCGTCCACCGAGCTTTCCTTCTTTATGCAGTGCTAGCAGTAATTTAGCATGTAGCAAGACTTCAAACATTCAGTGACTTTGAATCGTGAGCAACGCACAGAGACAATCAGTTGTGAATATAAGGGATTTAATAAATGAAACTATATCTAACATATAACTAAACTAAGCACAACACATATATACAGAATGAAGGAAAGTAAGGAAGAGAGAGAGAAGAGTAAAAGAATGGCAGTATTTCACATCAATTAACCACAACCTAATGAGAATCATCAAAGAATCAAAAATCACCTTAAAAAAGGGGCTCAAACTTAAACCCACATCTAAATAGTTGTAAATGGTTACTTGCATTGGCTTCGATTGCTGAACAAGATTCCTGATGCGGTAGACAATGGTTCTTGAGTTCTGAAGTGAGCTGGAAGTTTTCTTGTCTTCTTCTGAAGATAGGAAAGTCCACAGCGAATCGAAGTTACTTGAAGATAAAAACTGCCAGAAAATCAAACTCCAGAGGAGAGTCTTGAGAAGTCTTAGTGTCGTCTCAAAAGAAGAGTTATTTTGAGCACAGATCATTCCGAGCTAATGACTTTTGAGGATTTCTATTCACACCCAACTTTGGGTGGAATAGCCAATACCAGGCGTGAATTTTTGAGTGGGAGAAGTTTCCTTTGTCTCCCTTTATGGCCCATTTGCCTGTTTTATGGCCGGTCTGGAATTGGTGCAGTTTTAACCCAAAATATAGTACAAATCATATGATGCATTTCACAATCCCATACTGTACATCATTGTTTGAGGAATAAAGAGCAGATAATATTGATACCAAAACAGAAACATTTAGAATATATTAAACCAGAGATACATTCATACACCTGAATATCAGCGTTTAGGGCTTAACTAATACAAATAACGAGTGGTAACTCAGCTAATCTAATAGGGAAACGTACAAACAATACATGCATATACTAGATATATTTGTAACTGATTAATTATTGTCTAAATAAAGTAAAGGTCTTTATGTGTGTGTGTGTTATGTGAGCCTGTTGTAGTTTGCTGGTCAGTCAGGCCCATCGGCGCCTGGCACCGGGGGGGTCATTTACTTGTCTTTGGAAACTGTTTGAAGTCAGACGGGGAGATGCGAGTGGTGGAGCTGTTCAACATCTCCTTGATAGTGAGAGGAACCATTGGCAATTTAGCATCCATACAAATGTGTGATCTGTGGCCAGGACTGTAATTTAAATGCAAATGTCAAAGGCTAAAAGGGGTCTCTTAAGCCAAAAACCCCAAAGACCATCTATGATTTTAAGCAGACGCTACACATTCCTTCTTATAGGTGCAATACATTTAGATTTGCAACAGTAAACAGTAATAAGGAAAATCATATGATCTGACTGACCCAATGGAGCCCAAGACACAGAGTGAAAAGTATTAGGAAACACACTGTACCATTGATATAAAATATTGTTAGACCTAGTCGACACTGTAATCTGTCCCCAAGAATCAATATCGTTGAGTCTGGAAATGAGTTTTCTAACTGAAGAATATGAGCAGCCAGCTGTTGAGCCACATCAGTAGCTGCTGCTTGAGGTGGAATGTAAACGGCAACCAAACTGACATATGTGAAGTCTCTAGGCAGGTAAAAAGGTCTGCACTTGATGGTAAGAAGTTCCAAATTTATTGAACATGCCTTGGAGATTACCTTTGTGTCCGTGCACCAGCGCTAATGCACATAGAAACATACGCCGCCGCCTTTGTGCTTCAGTAAGCTTGAAGTCCTGTCTGCCCTGAACAGGGAGAATCCCAGCTGATGTAATGCTGAATCTGGAATACTCTTATTCAGCCAAGTCTCAGTGAAGCATAACACGGAACAGTTAGCCATGCACCATCTGTTGTTCAACAAAAGAGACAGTTCATCCTGTTTGTTGGCAAGGGAACGAACATTAGAAAGTAAAATACTCGGCAGCGGCGTACAATGTTTTTGCATTCATATTCAAACCAAAGCGCCTGCTCAGCCTCTTTCTTCCACGTTGCACGCCGTAGCTTCTAGCATTAGCCTCTGCGCTAGGAGTATCTGTTCCGGTCACAAAGTTCTCAGAGTAAAAGAATAGTTTTGGCTGGAATTCAATCATGTTGTTTCTAATATGTAATAACTCCATTCTATTGTACGACACCATGCCTCCAATATAATCCACCCAAAAACAAAGAAGTGTAACACAAAACAGAGACAAAGCAACACCATGTCGCCATGAAACGGCACCATCTTGAACTTTTGGAGATATAAAAGTTGATATGTGGTTAATTATGGCGAATGGAACGATTCACCAGTCCAGAGACCTGCAAAAAAAGGAAGAGTTGCAGAAGTTGATCTCCACCTGGCCACGCACCACTTCAGACACCTTGACTAAAACATCATACAGCACAACGTCACATTGACTGACAATTATAGCTTTCAAATACCAGGCATACAGAGTTTCTCCCTAAAAAAACAGATCATCGAGGAACAAGTTGACCAGATACTCCAAGACAACATCCTTCTCACCTTGGTCTTCATCTCTGGTCCACTTAGCATTCCGTTAGCCTGTTAGCTTGTCAATCACATCTCCATTTGCATTACATACCGCTTCTTTTTTTCTCTGTCTCATTCTGTATACTTTCTTTCTCGCTCCGTTTTTTATGAGTCCATCAAACAACTGTGGTGAGTCGAAATTATCCTACAATCACGGTGAGTAATGGCTTCTCCTTGCATTGTCACCTGCACCGCTTGCCACATGTTCAGCGTATCTGTCTCTGTCAGCAGCGGGGGATTCACAAGTGATAAATGCAGGGAAATAGTTAATAGTTAGACCTTGTCTCCTAGACGGTCATCGGAACAAGACCACTCAAACCAGATGAGTCCTCTGCACATTCTGACATTGCTGCAGCATGGAACAAACTGCTGGTTTCATCTGCCCAGAGGAGAACTGGCCCCCCGACTGAGCCTGATTTCTCCCAACGTTTTTTTCTCCATTCTGTCACCGATGGAGTTTTGGTACCTTGCCGCTGTCACCTCTGGCTTGCTAAGTTGGGGACACTTAATTTCCAGCGATATCGTCGACTTGATTGCACAGATACTATTTAAACTGAACTGAGCTGGATGATGACATCACTGAATTCAATGATGAACTGCCTTTAACTGAAAATTGAGTGTTTACTATTGTCATTTTGCATTACTGATACACTATTTTCCTATTTAATATTGTAAAGCTGCTTTGACTCCATCTGTATTGTTAAAAGCACTATATGAATAAAGGTGACTTGACTAGACTATGATCTCAAAACTCTAGCTATTTGATAATACCTAGAATATCAAAATCAACTGCGGGTGGCAGATCCTTTTCCTTTTTAACCCCCAAACTCTGGAACAATCTACCTAACACTGTTCGGGAGGCAGACATACTCTGTCAGTTTAAATCTAGATTAAAAACCCATCTCTTTAAAAACATTTTTATCCATTTAATAGCATATGAGTGATTGAACGCTTCTCTGTGGACACACTGTTTTAAATGTTGTGAGAAGACAATAAATGTCATAGATTTTATATAATAATGATACAATTAAATTGAAGGGGATAATTGTGTTAAATACATTCTATTATTAATCCCTCATAACATTTACAATTGAAAACATTTTCATTTTTAAACCTAATAGCAGTTACAATTGCTGGACATGTTTTGTCCCGTGTCTTAAGAATCAGTGATGGATAGCAAGTAACTTTCTTAAAGAGCAAGTCATTCAGTCATTCATTCAAATGGCTGATTCATTCAGGAATGAAGCAAGTGACCATCTTTATGAACAGATAATCAGACCACTGTGATGGATGCTTGCTAATCTACGGTAAGGTCAGTTTTGTTCTCTTTTATGATAATTTTTATGTTTATTGCACAGTTGCATTAAAGGGGTGGTTGATTGCGATTTCACTTTTTTAACGTTAGTTAGTGTGTAATGTTGCTGTTTGAGCATAAACAATATCTGCAAAATTACGACACTGAAAGTTCCATGCAAACGGAGATATCATCTTTTAAAATTATGGCAAGGAGTTACTTACCGGGTTTGTGACATTATAAACCCTGATAAACCCCGCCCCCGGGAACTATTCAACGAAGGTGGCGAGGCCATTGCACTGCTTTAGAGAAGAGGAAGAGTTGTTGCCATGCCATCAAAACTAGGCATGCACGGAAACTCTATTCATATATGAATTGCGATTCTGTCTTCTAACGATTCTAATGGATTCACAAGTTTCAAAATCAATGTTCTAAGGCAGAGGTTCTTAATCCTGTTCCTTGCGTCTCCCTGCTCTGCATCTCTCTCTCAGATCATCAGCTCAACTCCAACAATGAACTGTTCCAATTATACAGTACACTTTGTTTATAGACAGATAAATATTTTTCACATAGCAATGAAAGGGTTAAACATGGATGCGCATGTGGTTGCCGTGCTGTATTAAAGCATTAATCAGGATAAAACAGTATATAAAAAGCTAACATAAGCAGTATCAAATAACATTGTTATTTACAAATAACAGCGTATCTAAAAGTATGAGACAACAACAAACAAAAAAACATACCATTAAGAGCTGTGCTTGCACAGGTTCTGCGCGATCCTCTTCACTAATATCCTCTGCATCTCAATCGGGCTCAAATTGATTAGCAATATTGACGACGCCATTGTTTACAATACAACATGCCACTGAGCTGAGGGGCGTGACGTTAGGGCACGCACTAGGCGGCACACTGACCAATTGCGTATTTCTTCATAAAAACAGGAAATCATCAGCGCGTTTATAAGAGAAGGGTCAGAGCGGTGTAGAATAAAGGTAAAAAGCTGTTTTTTTTTAAAAAACATAGCATTAACACATTTTAGACTGCACCCCATAAACATGATCAAGCCTAGAAAAAAAAAGTAAATCACCCCTTTAAATAAGTCACAAAAACATTATTTGAACTTTTGTTTGATGTGCACACACTCTTTAGTTTACAATCTTTACAAACACTCTTTAGTAACAATTATTTGAATGAGTTTATTCGTATTGTTTTTTGTTTGTTGAGTCCCGTGAGGTGGTGCACTGACAAAAGGGGTTCGTGCGGAAACTTCAGATGTATATGTATTGTTCCAGCCAATGATCGCCACAACCATTCCTATCTTTGCTGAGGGGGGAATTCCAATAATTATGCTTTCCTTTTTTTATAACTTGAATGTTGATTCATACATTAATGCTATTTGGAGAAGGTGTTGTTTGAAAGTTTTTTTAATTATTATTTATTTTTTGTTTGAGACTGAAGTCGCGTTTGGTCTCGTACTCTATCTACTTGTTTTTCTTTGTGTGTATATATAATATATATATGTATATATATATACACACACACCTTGCTACGTGTACTGCGTTAGGCTAACCGAGACTTGTCATTTGCACTTATATATTGTTGCTCATTTGTTAGTTTTGACTGCTTTTATTGTCCTCATTAATAAGTCGCTTTGGATAAAAGCATCTGCTAAATGTAAATGTAAATATGAAATTTCCGTTTTGCCAAATGGGTTTTAAAAAGGTTAGTACACCATGGCAGCGGTCGCGGCAGATCTCATGTGAAGACCGAAGAGTGTAAAGACCATCGACTCTACTGTGCGACGCCACCCTGCAGGGACACCAAGGGGCATAAGTATAGCTTTTGATTCATCCTCTTTTTTATACCTTGCTTCACTTCTGTTTCAGTTTTTATGACCAACTCTTAATATGTGTTTCCATATCCCTACTATTACTACCACTCGCAAACCACACATAACACACTGTAGGCAGCGCAATCCTAACAACCTGCACATTTTGCCTATGTCTGCTAACACACTACTTTCTTTTTCTATTGGTCTCTGGAATTGTCAGTCTGCAGTAAACAAATCAGATTTCATTACATCTTTTACTAGTCATTCAAAACTAAACCTCATGGCCCTGACAGAGATGTGGATCAAACCAGAGGACAATGCTACTCCTGCAGCACTCTCCAATAATTTCAAATTTTCCCACACTCCCCATCTGACTGGAAGAGGTGGAGTTACTGGTGTGCTTATCTCTAATGATTGGAAATGTATTCCTTTACCTTTTGTGGGTATAAACAGCTCCTTTGAATCACATTCAAAGGCTGTTGGACTTCCTGACTGGAAGACCTCAGGCAGTTCGGGTCGGCAGCAACACATTAATCAATCAGTCTGAATAAGCTCTTTTGCACTACAAATCATTTTTTTGCACTACAATCATTATATCTGCACTGTTGTTTACTTTACTGGTTTTGCACTCTATCTGCCATATGCCTTGTGCTTTATATATATATTTTTTACATTTTACCTTATTTGTATATTTGTATAGTTGTATTTTGTATTTTGTATTTAATCTGTATCTATCTGTATTTATGTTCTACTGTAGTGTTATCTGTATGCACCAAGGGTCTGAGAGTAACGCAATTTCAATTCTCTGTGTGTATGTGCTGTACATGTGGAAGAATTGACAATAAAGCAGACTTGACTTGACTTGACTTGACATTCAGTCACTATTACCCACACCTTTAAAATCCATTTTGTAGTTGATTATCTACCCCCAGGACCACAAGGTAACTTCTTGGATTAATTAGATGTGCTGCTCTCAAACTTTCCTGAGGATGGTACTCCCCTAGTTATGCTTGGAGACTTCCACACTCTGCTTGCCTCTTTTGATCTCATGTGAGTGTTAACTACGGCTACTCACAAATCAGGCAACCATCTGGACCTTATTTACACACGACACTGCTCCACTGACCATGTACTGGTTACCCCACTGCACACCTCGGATCACATCCTCCTCACTCTTAACCTCAAAATGGTTTACACAACACATACCCCTCCACATGTCATCTTTCGACGTAACCTACGCTCACTCTCATCCCCCAGCTATCTACTATGTTTAGGGGGAGGGAGCGAAGATGAAACCAGTTATCATCTCTTGATGCTAACAGTGCTACTGATACTTTTTACTCCAGTCTTACATCTTGTTTAGACACTGTCTGCCCCTTGTCTTTCAGGCCAACCCGTGCCAGTCTGGTTTCAGAAGTAGACATTCAAACGAGACTGCCTTGCTCTCAGTTGTTGAAGCCCTAAGACTGGCAAGAGCGGATTCCAAATCTTCATTACTTATCTTGCTGGATCTGTCTGCTGCTTTTGCCATGGTTAACCACCAGATCCTCCTGTCAACCCTATTGGCAAAGGGCATATCAGGAACCACACTCCGGTGGTTTGAGTCTTACCTCTCAAATAGGTCCTTCATGGTATTTTATAGAGGTGAGGTGTCCAAGTCGCAACATCTAGCTACTGGGGTGCCTCAGGGCTCAGTTCTTGGACCACATCTCTTCTCTGTTTACATGGCATCACTAGGTTCTGTCATTCAGAAACATGGCTTTTCATATCACTGCTATGCTGATGACACTCAACTCTACCGTTCATTCCATCCTAATGATCCGATGATAACTGCTCACATCTCAGCTTGTTTAACAGACATTTCTTGCTGGATGAAGAACCATCACCTTCAACTAAAACTTGCCAAGACAGAACTGCTTGTGGTTCCATCAAACCCATCGTTTCATCACAATTTCACCATCCAGTTAGGCACATCAACCATAACTCCTTCAAAAACAGCCAGAAACCTTGGAGTTGTGATTGATGATCAGCTGACTTTCTCAGACCACATTGCTAAAACTGCCCGATCCTGCAGATTTGCTTTGTTCAACATCAAGAAGGGAAAGATCCCTTTCTTTCGGAACGTGCTTCACAACTCTTTGTTCAAGCTCTTGTTCTGTCCAGGCTGGATTACTGCAATTCTCTCTTGGCAGGTCTTCCAGCCAGTTCTATCAAACCTTTACAATTAATCCAGAACGCGGCAGCAAGATTATTAAAATAATACATTTTTGATGAGCCGAAAAGAATGGACGTCACACCTCTGTTTATCAATTTGCACTGACTACCAACAGCTGTTTGCATAAAATTCAAAGCATTGATGTTTGCCGATGTGGCAAAGGCAGTCAAATTGGAAGCATTCACAAAACTACTATCTAACTATTAAATCAACTACGCCAGATGTGGCAAAGGCAGTCAAATTGGAAGCATTTACAAAACTAATATCTAACTATTAAATCGACTACGCCACCCAGAATACACTGGGAAATAACCTTATCAAAAAACACATAGGTTCGCTACCAAGACAGGGTGAGCATGGAGACGTGGACAGGACATATAAAGACAAGCACTTTTTTGAAATACAAAAGTTAAAACCACACCATACAATAATTCTACACAAGGTCTCAATCACCAAAGCACAATTCCAACTTATACGTACAGATACACAAAAACAATAGAAAGTAAAGGAGGTGGCCAGCAGGAGTCCTCAGCCTTCCACCCAACTCAAAAATAAGAAAAAAAAACACACTTGTGAAAGCACAGCAAACTTATTAAATCACAACACTTACACATTACAACCACAGCTGGGCTCTCCCACTATACAAGTTGACTGAAAAATACAACAAAAGAAATGACAAAAATCACAAAATACAGAAAACATAAACCTAAACAAAATTACTCCAAAACAAATCCACAGATAGTCAAATATCTACTCAAGGAAACAAATAACTCACACAACCACAATAACCCTCCGCAACTTATGTGCAGACACGGGGCAACAGGGACAGCCCGGAGGGCAGGACCTCGTACTGATATTTTCGTCCTTCGGACGCGAACCACAGCAATGGTCTGTGGTGTGGAAGGGTTGATACATGAAGTACGCGTCCTTCAGGTCGACCGCTGCAAACCAATCTCGGGGACGGATGCACCCGAAGATGCGTTCCAAGATTGGTCGTAACCCACCACCTTTCTTGGGTACAATGGATGGACCCCCGCCCGCAAGACAGGACCATCGGCCGCCTTCACTGTTGTGAAGTGGATGACACTGACTTGGGGGGGGGATGCCGGGCGACTGAATCGCATAGCCGAGCCTGACGGTTCGAAAGAGCCATCGAGACGGGCTTGGTAGCTCACCAGGCTCCCAGACACCGAGCTAGTGGCATCAACGGAACTACAGACGTACCCGCAGTGGGTTAGCGCGGAAAAATGCAGGGACCCGGCCCGGGCGTCTCTTAGCCGGTCCGAGGTGGGGTCTGGTGTGTGTAAGACCCTTGTAACCCCCTAGCTGCCCCACCATCGATGGTGGTGAGGGAGGAGGATCCAGCAAATCAGTTTCCGGCAGTAAAAGGTGCCGTCCACGACCTGTTGAGCTCCTCATGCACTTCCGGGAAGAAAGGCACCGAGGCGGGGCGCTGAGAACCAGCGCGGACCGCCCCGGGAACCAATCGTGCAACCTTGAGGGCTCGGGACACGGTGAAAGTCTTCACTCGAGCCCTACCCCTACGGTGGCCCTGGAAAGCATAGCCATTATTTCTGGATCCGATCCAGGCATTGCTACGGTCCCGGAGGAGAGCAGCGCAGCCGAATCTTCCTCTCCAGAAAGCTCTGGCTCACCCTCCGATGCTGCAATCGACATCCGATCGTCGGGGGGATCCTCGGAAGAAACAGGTGGTACCCCCCAGGAGGGTCCAGCCTGCTTTTTTAGAGAGCCCCGCTGGTTTTGAAGTGCCAGCGGGCTTGGGCATCCCCGGAGGGGAATTCCTCACCATGACCATAAGACCAGTCCGCCCACCGCTAGAAAAAGGACGCCCCCGGCTGCCACCAGAGGGAACCCCAGATCTAGGCGGTGGCACGGGCACTCCGCCCCCTTGCAGGTAACGGAGTCCGGTCCGCAACTCCGAGATGGTCATACCCCCGCAATGGGAGCATGAGCCATCCACGAAAGCCACCTCAGCATGCTTCATGCCCAGGCACGAGAGGCAGCGATCGTGACCATCACCCAGCGCCAGGTAACGACTGCATCCAGAACGCCCGGGTGATACGTTGTCTATAGCAAGACCCACATCGTCTTTATAAAGACGTAACGTCAAGTTTGCCAAGCAACGTCGTCTTTAAAAAGACGCACCCGAAATTGCTCTTTTAGGGGAAAAAGCTCTTTTAGCGTGCTGAGGCGCACAGGGGAGATGATCATTTGCAACACAAACAGGGGGTAGTGCAGCCTGATGTGTGCAACCCACTCGACACGGGAAACCACCACCGCTGAAGCGCCGTCCGCCAACACGAAGAGCTCTCCAAGAGCGTGCTGAACTCGTTCAGTCTTCTTCTCTCCATAGAGTAGTCAGGAGCAGAATGATGTGATCGCTCGGCTCCGAAGCGAAAAGCTGAATATGCGCTGCATCTGCTGCCTACTTATACTCACGCTGTGATCAGCAGCAGCTGGATGCAATAATCGCATGCCAATGTGCATTGGCTCATTTAGTTTACACTCGAAGTAGATTGGTCCCTCTAAGCGAGATCCCAATTCGTCTGTCCTCCGACGTGACTGACTGAAAGGGAACACAAGATACTTCTTTTTCAATATGAGTAAGACTTTATTGGATAAATCTAAGACATATAAACTAATCTAATACATAAACACACGCATTCACACATTCACACAAGTTGCAGGAAGAGAGAAAGTGAGGAAAGAATGAGTTTGAGAATGAAAATGTGAAATCCCAAGTTTACAGCAATAAGTGCAATTGCATAGATCTGAACAACCATCAATCACTTAATTAACCCTCGAATTGAGCTCCTCAAGGAGGTTCAAATTTATATTAAATGCACCAGTTCAGCTAGAATCTGGAGGTACTTGCGTTGCGTTGCCTGTACGGGGGTTCCCTTTGTTGTGGTCCTTGCAGAACAGGGGGCTTCCCGCGGTCGCTGATTGGCTGGAAGTTCAGTCTTGGGAAGCCAGTGATTGGGCGTTTGCTGACGACGCGGAGCTATGGTCTGGTTAAAGTTTTAGACGGCACTTGAGGTCGGACTCGGAGATGCGGCGTTAGGCAAAACTTAACTC
>NW_015506464.1:90014-99337 GCF_001515645.1 Sinocyclocheilus grahami | reverse complement strand
GCTGAACTCGTTCAGTCTTCTTCTCTCAGTAGAGTAGTCAGGAGCAGAATGATGTGATCGCTCGGCTCCGAAGCGAAAAGCTGAATATGCGCTGCATCTGCTGCCTACTTATACTCACGCTGTGATCAGCAGCAGCTGGATGCAATAATCGCATGCCAATGTGCATTGGCTCATTTAGTTTACACTCGAAGTAGATTGGTCCCTCTAAGCGAGATCCCAATTCGTCTGTCCTCCGACGTGACTGACTGAAAGGGAACACAAGATACTTCTTTTTCAATATGAGTAAGACTTTATTGGATAAATCTAAGACATATAAACTAATCTAATACATAAACACACGCATTCACACTTTCACACAAGTTGCAGGAAGAGAGAAAGTGAGGAAAGAATGAGTTTTAAGAGAATGAAAATGTGAAATCCCATGTTTACAGCAATATGTGCAATTGCATAGATCTGAACAACCATCAATCACTTAATTAACCCTCGCATTGAGTTCCTCAATGAGGTTAACATTTATATTAAATGCACCAGTTCAGCTAGAATCTGGAGGTACTTGCGTTGCGTTGCCTGTACGGGGGTTCCCTTTGTTGTGGTCCTTGCAGAACAGGGGGCTTCCCGCGGTCGCTGATTGGCTGGAAGTTCAGTCTTGGGAAGCCAGTGATTGGGCGTTTGCTGACGACGCGGAGCTATGGTCTGGTTAAAGTTTTAGACGGCACTTGAGGTCGGACTCGGAGATGCGGCGTTAGGCAAAACTTAACTCGAAACACGAAACTCTCAGCGGAAAATAAAATAAACTAAAGTAAAGAAATAGAAGTAAAGTTTGACGAGACTAGGTGATGTTTCTCCTCATGGTTTTGGAGGAGCTGGCGTGTAAGCCAGAGCACGCTCAAAGAGCTATAAAAAGCATGACTAAAAAGCATAGCTCAAAGCTATGACTAAAAAGAGAGAAGTGAAACAAAGCGCGAGCAAAGAAGGGGTTGAAGAGATGACACACACGTGGGTTACATACATAATATGGAGTTATGCATAGAAATGATAAATGAGTTGCTCACAAGTCATTTTAGTTCATTTTGGTGCATGGAAAGGCAGTTTCTGTTAAGAGGTTAAGAGGTCTCTCATAAGGAATTTCAGTCTGTTCTCTGTCGACGAGGTGGGGGAAGCAAATCCAAAGAGCTTGTGATTGCTATCACTGGTTTCCATGTGATGGTCACGCTGTGCATCTCTTTTGACCATTAATCTTGATTACTTGCCCCCAAAATTGACAATCTCCTTGGAATTGTCAATAAGTGTTCTTTTGTTTAAATGCTGTGAGCTACTCAAAGCTGCTAGTTGGTTCAGGCTTGTGGTGCCAGGATCTGATTTACGAACATCCTGTGTCTTGGGCCTCTGTGGAATTCGGCTCCTCATGTTTCAACCATGTTTTGAACAAATCTTAGATTGTCTGATTCGGTCTGATATCCTACAAATCACAGAAACCCTTGCACGTGCAGTTACCTGCTGAACATGGAAAAGTAAGTTACTCACAATACACTGAGAATTAAAAACAAGAAAACTCACAATTATACATACCGCGAGAGCGTTATGGCGGCGTACTACACATCGTTACCAGTCATAGGAAATGCAGGCTAAATCAGCCTCTCTTGTTAATAAACAAAACTCCTTTTAACAACTAAACAAGCCTACCTGTAAACCACCATGAGCGTCCAACACACAGCAGCCGGAAAACCAGAAACAACAATCCTGGCGGTAACAAGCACATTGATATTGCCATCCTTCCACAAATTTGCGGCTTCACCGCTACTACACCTACTATCAATTCACAATGGAAGGACCCACAAAAAGGGGCAGTACCACCAATGGCGCATCCCAAGCCACAAAACACTCCCGTTTTTATAGTCCCCACAACAAGCTCTGATAGGTTTAAAGCTCCAGCATAACCCCAGCCAATAGCAATAAGGGTTATACCACCCTGCTACACCTACAAAACCACCACTGTCTCTGCACCCCTTTACCTAAATTCATTACTTCAGAGTTATGTGCCCTCTAGAAGCTTGCGTTCTGCAAGTGAACGTCACTTTATTGTGCTATCCCAAAGAGGCACAAAATCACTTTCACTGACTTTTTCATATGCCCAACTCAATCCGAGCAGCTGAGTCCTTAGCCATCTTTATTTGACCCTTTAAATCTAGCACTCTCTATTCTAATTCTATTCTTTAAAAAAACTTGCCCCTTTTAGACTTGCACTCTATTCATTTACTAACTGCTTGTTTTCTTTAAAAAAAAAAGAGAAAAAACTAACACTAGCTTCTCTATTCGTTTTGTATTCTATCTATCTACTATTTTCTTTTTATTTATTATACAATTAACAAATTTATTATATAATAATAAAAAACCCTTGCTACGTGTACTGTGTTAAGCTAACTGAGACTTGTTATAGCACTTGCATATCATTGCTCTTTTGTTGATTTTGATTGGTTCCATTGTCCTCATTTGTAAGTCGCTTTGGATAAAAGCATCTGCTAAATGACAATGTAAATCTAAATAAAAATTTATTTTTTGTTTGTTTGTTTGTTTATTGAATGTCTTCATGTTTGTGTATTTTGTATAATGGCCATTATGTGTGTGTATGTGTTTCCCTTTAGGTGCTAATTCGTGCTGGTCACCTACAATAAGTATGTCAGAATCCTTAGTATTCATAAAAGAGTAGGTGAGAATTATCTGCATGGTGTACAAATTTCCAAGATTCGGACATACATGTACTTAAATTCCATCCGAATATACCTAGAAAAGAGTATGTGAAGAGATTAATATGTCCAAAACCTCAGTATTCATAAAAAAGAAGGCGAGAAATCCCCAGATGTCCTACTGCTTCAGCTCAGATTCTGAAGTGTTCATCGATGGACACTTTTATATCCCAGAAGCCCACGGGAGAAGATATGTCATCATCAAACAGGGCGGAGAACAGCAATGAGGGTGTTTACAAATGTGAGTATTACATATCAAATACACGGTTCCTTGTGTTAAAATCGCATTTGTTGAACTACTGTAGAGTAAACAAACTATTTTCCTTTTTTTGTATAAAGCGCTATATAAATAAAGGTGACTTGACTTAAACTGTTAAGTTGCTGAAGGTGTAAAGACAATAAATAGTATAGTATATTTGTGATTTTGCTGTAAAAACACGTTATATTATGTATCACTAACAGGGGAGCTCCAGCAAGCACATGTACATCTCCAAAGTGGATTAACATAAACCATATACATCTTAAAGACGATTACTAAATGTTTATTTAATATGTGACAGGTGAGACACGTGTGTTTATCCGGTGCAGAGTGACTGATGAAGGAATGCTGCCATCAAAGGAATGAATTAAACTACACCTTTTAAAAGATTTAAACTGTTTATGTAAATTATTGTAATTTTAACCCATAAGAGCCCGGACCAATTTCTCCTTTTAGGAAAATTATGGGGCATATACAACAGACCAAATGGACAACATCTCCTTGTGAAAGATCTGTAATGTGACATGTTACATTGGGCGTTTATGATACATTTTTAATGTTACATATATGTTACATTGGGCGTTTATTTCTCAGTTGAAAAAAATACATTTTGTCAGTTTCTTTTGCTAAATAACAGTTTTTTTCTGTTTATTTGCTTTTTCACAACATATATCAAAATTATTACTTTTCTGGGAAGATAAAACAAAAACCTTTTTCAGAAGTAATACAGCTTTGCATTTTATTTGCTTTGCCACAACATATTTCAAAACCACATAACTGTGACCATTACATTTTACAACAACTATTTTGTAACATATCAAAATTCTACCTTTTCAAGTATATGGTTTAACCAGAAATTAATTTGTATAATTATAATTTCACAACTTGAAAATGTGCAAACTGAATAAAAATAAATAACTACCTCATACTGGAGGTTAAACATGCACGTAGTGCAATAATATTGCTAAAATGTGTATATTGTGCAATAAAATTGTAAACAAACAAACAATACAATGCTCAGTGAAATAAAAACTTGATCACTCTGATCAAACCATTGTTATCACCTTTATCACTTTAATTTCTTCTATGCACAATGCATTAAGTTAATTATTGTATGCAAAACAATAAAACAGTTCTTAGCATTTATTGCTATGCAACAGCATATATGATTGTTTTCTCTTCAATGATTTTCTCTTCAGAGTTAGTTCTTGTATGCAATGCAGTGCAACAAGCACCTGTCACGTGTTATCTCTTCACTGCACAACGGACTAAGTTACTGCAATGCAATATACATGTTATGTGTTATCTCTTCAATGCATAACAGATGAGTTAGGTGCAAACTGAATAAAAATAAATAACTACCTCATACTGGAGGTTAAACATGCACGTAGTGCAATAATATTGCTAAAATGTGTATATTGTGCAATAAAATTGTAAACAAACAAACAATACAATGCTCAGTGAAATAAAAACTTGATCACTCTGATCAAACCATTGTTATCACCTTTATCACTTTAATTTCTTCTATGCACAATGCATTAAGTTAATTATTGTATGCAAAACAATAAAACAGTTCTTAGCATTTATTGCTATGCAACAGCATATATGATTGTTTTCTCTTCAATGATTTTCTCTTCAGAGTTAGTTCTTGTATGCAATGCAGTGCAACAAGCACCTGTCACGTGTTATCTCTTCACTGCACAACGGACTAAGTTACTGCAATGCAATATACATGTTATGTGTTATCTCTTCAATGCATAACAGATGAGTTAGTTCATTCATCGCATCACCACATCAGTTATGCGTTATCACATCTGTTCATGTTATTCTCACTACAAAAAAAGATAAAATAACCTTAAAATAGGACCAACATATGATATAAACATCTTGTTTTAATTACAGGTAAGCAAAATAGTTTCAAAATACATTTAATTATCAATGTAATTAATTTGACATTATTTTTATGTTTAAATTTGTTCAAATATGCTTTGATATGAGCAGCAGTAAATATAAAACACTAAAATAATTGAATCAGCTAAATTAAGCAGCTCATTAACATTTTTCTTAATTTGACAAATACGTCACATAAAAATTCCACCTACTGTTTTAAGGTTAATAGCCCGATGTGACATATATGTCACCACAATATTTTCGTAACTTGTTTTATATCAATTTGTTCAAGAAATGTATTAAAATCAGGTTCAGTGTAATCTAGGATATGTTATTAAAACATTAGTTCTGTCAGGACCACTATTGTCAAAGATGATTGACAATTAGCATACAGTTTGGATTGGCAGTATGGTTCCATTCTGGGCAAGAACTCCCTGCGCATCCATGCAGCCTAGCATGGATGAGAGCAGGGAGAGCAGCGATAACCCCCCCTAGGGGTTCCCATAGGTTGATGGGGATCAGCTGAGAGTCAGCTGATGCGAGCTTGACTAACGTGACCTGCCAGAACTAACGCTACGCTTGATAATTGTTGCATGGGTTGAAACATACCTTTAGTAACAAAAACAAGCACTTTTAAAAATTGCTGACACTGCAACATGTGCTAATTAGACAGGCCACCATTTTGGAAATGTTGCCATGGCAACAAAAATTCACATAGTCACATGACTGAACCTGTGTGTTCCTTATATGTCCCTTAGGGACTTCCTGAGTTGAAAGTGAGGGATAATGCTTTAAAAAGACCTTTTCTGATAATCACCAGTTTGGGACACCGCGGGTTCTTATAAACAGAGTTCCCTTTCGATACTTCACTCGTACTGCGTCTTGCTTAAGACGCATATGGGAAAAAAGCCTTTTTTTCTCCGGAGCTGCACAAGCCTATGGCGACGAAGCCCACCAAAGCCCGCCAGAGGATTCTCAGATTTCTTCTCCTTCAGCGACGACTTCTACGCTCATCGCTGATCCTGAAAGCCTGGAATCGGGACCTCTCAGCACAGCTGACCTGCTTCTCCGCCGCTACAGCGACGCAGCAGTTCCAGTCCGTTTTCCCTGCCGCCATCCGGCGATTCTAAAAGAGCTTATTTCTAGCAGGTAAGCCCTAAAAGAGCAAATTTTAGCGACATTGCTGCAAATGTCGCTCTGCGAGTGTGGCTCGTGCAGGGAAACTTGCACGATGCAGAAGAGCAATGAGTATGGCAGACCCCATGCAGAGACAGAGAAACCCTCGGAGAGAGAAACAGCGGAGTCAGGGAGCTAAGCAACCGGGTCTGAGCGATCGCATGCCGGCACTGTACTCGCTCTCCCCATTGCACTCGGATCCGCCGCAGAAGGGCAGTGAGCTACGCGCTTACTGAGACAAAATGCTCCCTCGAGCATGAGTCTCGCTCTTCTCCACTCGCGGTCCGCCTCCGCTGAAGACAGCCCTGCTCTCCCGTTTCTCCTCTATCAGCGAGCCTCGGAGAGAGAAACAGCGGAGTCAGGGAAGCTAAGCAACCGGGTCGGAGCGATCACATGCCGGCACTGTACTCGCTCTCCCTGTTGCACTCGGATCCGCCGCAGAAGGGCAGTGAGCTACGTGCTTACTGAGACAGAATGTTCACTCGTGCATGAGTCTCGCTCTTCTCCACTCGCGGACCACCTTCACGGAAAGCAGCCCAGCTCTCCCGTTTCTCCTCTCTCAGCAAGCCTCGGAGAGAGAAACGACGAAGCCTGGGAACTAAGCAACCGGGTCTGAGCGATCTCACGCTGACACAGAGCCTGCGTACTCGCTCTCCCCGCTGCTCTTTACATCGAGCGGCTTTATCCTACAAAGTAGATCGGAGCAGATGCTGCCGCTGACAGCTTCAAATTTGTGTGTGTGTCACTAGGGCTGTGCTCACAGACGGGCCTCTTTTACCACAAAAGCAGTCTGCCCCCGTTAGTTCGCTGAAGGCGGCCCCGCCTCCCCGCGCTCACGTTTCTCTCCTCCCAGCTACCTCGGAGGAAGCAATGACGAGCTCGCGGGTTGAACGATCAGTCTTGAGCAATCCTCTACACACATCACGCGTGTTTAATCTGCTGGTATGTGTTACACATGAGGATCGGTGCACCTCATTATACGAGCAGCTTATGAGCAAAGCGAAACGCGGGCAGCTTCGCATTTGTGTGTGCGTCGCTAAGCCCCGCCTCCCCTGCTCTGGTGTTTCTCTCCTACCAGTTACTCGGAGGCAGAAATGGCAAACTCGGGGGTATGATCGATCAGGCTTGAGTGATTAAAGCCGGCAAGGCCCCCACATGCATCACTCTCCAAGCAGCACTTTGACAGGGCAAACTTCCTCTTCCATTACTCGTAAGTGTTCTGCCCCCTGCAGCCAGTCACCCGAGTTAATTTAACCCCTCGTCACGCGGGCCGAGGCCTGGCAGGCCATCCCCGGAGTGTCAAAATGGGTTATGGGGATAATAAAGCGAGGATATTCACTCCAATTCGCTCGAAGACCCCCGCGCTTCAGCGGCGTGGTCTCCACCTCAGTACAGAGCAAGGATGCCCCCGTCCTGCGCTCAGAGGTGATGAATTTGCTGGCAAAAGGAGTCGTAGAAAAAGTTCCTCCAGCCCAGAGCAATTCAGGCTTTTACAGCTGTTACTTCCTCGTCCCCAAAAGAGATAGTGGCCTCCGACCCATCCTCGATCTCAGACACCTGAATCGTGCCCTCATGAAGAGGTCGTTCAGGATGATTACATTAAAACAGATCCTCGTGCAAATTCGCTCGAGAGACTGGTTCTTTCCCTGGACCTGAAGGATGCATACTTTCACATCCAGATAGCCCCTCGTCACAGGCCATTCTTGAGATTCGCCTTCGAGGGTGTGGCTTATCAATATACGGTTCTTCCCTTCGGGCTGTCCCTGGCCCCCTGCACTTTTACAAAGTGCATGGATGCGGCTCTCTCCCCTCTGAGACAGATGGGAATCCGTATTATCAATTATGCTCGTCCTGGCCCAGTCGGGGGCAGAATTAATGTCTCACAGAGCCCTCCTCCTCAGCCACCTGAGGTGCCTGGGACTCAGGGTCAATCTTGCCAAGAGCTCATTGCTTCCCAACCATCGAATTTCATTCCTGGGAACAATCTTCGACTCAGCCCAAATGAAAGCTGTAGTCACGCCAGAACGAGCTCTGGCCATACGGAGGCTGGCGACCTCCTTCAAGATACCATTTGCCCTCTCAAACCGTTTTAAAGAATGCTGGGCCTCATGGCAGCAGCATCTCCAGTTCTACAGTTGGGTCTGCTGCGTATGCGCCCCATTCAGCTCTGGTTGAAACCATAGGTTCCATCCCATGCGTGGTGTCATGGACGCCTGCATATCAGGATGAGTCAGGCCTGTGTATCGGCCCTGACCCCCTGGAAGAACTCCAGCTGGAAGGAACAGGGCGTGGCCATGGGGATGGTTCACAGAAGGACAGTTGTCATGACAGACGCCGCCAACTCAGGTTGGGGGGCGCTGTGCAAGAGCATACCGACCTTCGGCCACTGGTCGAAGGTGGGAAAAAGGCTTCCACATCAACTGCCTAGAATTGCTAGCAGTATGTCGAGCCTGTCAATTCTTCCTGCCAGTCCTGAAAGGACACCATGTGCCAATCCGATTGAATAGCATGTCGGTTGTGTCCTACATAAATCGCCAGGGAAGCCTCTCTTCAAAGTGCCCCTTCATGCCGGTAGAGCGCTTCTTAGAATGGGCTCAACCCAACCTGCGCTCGCTAAAGGCAACGCATATACCGGGCAAATTGAACAGGGGAGCAGCATGTTACCGGAGGAGTGGACGCTCCATCCGCAGATGGTTCAGAAGATCTGGGAGATCTTCGGCGAGGCTGAGGTACACCTCTTCCCTTCAGAAGACAACTCTCACTGCCAAATTTATTTTTCAAAGACCAAGGACGTGTTGGCCCACGATTGGCCCAACCTCCTTCTCTATGCTTTCCCTCCGATCGCTCTGATCCCACAGGTAATCAGGCGAGTGAGGGAACAAGAACACAGGGTTCTCCTGGTAGCCCCCCTTTGGATGAACCAGCTGTGGCTATCGGAGCTGATGGGAACAGCGAACGGGACATTATGGCATCCTCGGCCCGACCTATGGGCCCTGCACTTCTGGCCGCTCGACGGGAGCCTTCGTACCTCCCAGAGCGAGTCTTAAACACAATTTCGGAGGCTAGAGCTCCATCTACGAGACGCCTCTATGCCTTAAAGTGGTCTTTTTTCTCCGCCTGATGTCTCAACCGCGGAAAAGACCCTCTCACTTCCGAATTAGCAGAGGTGCTGTCATATCTACAAGAGCTGCTGGATAAGGGTCATTCCCCATCCACGCTCAAAGTCTATGTGGCGGCTATAGCGGCCTCTCATG
>NW_015506464.1:70139-89871 GCF_001515645.1 Sinocyclocheilus grahami | reverse complement strand
GTTACGTACCTAAAGTGCTCTCCACTCCGTTCAGAGCACAGGTCATTACACTCTCCGCGCTTCCTCCAACTGAAGAGGACAGAGAGCTATCTCTGCTCTGCCCCGTCAGAGCGTTGAGAATCTATATTGAGCGTTCCGCTCTCTATAGACGATCGGAACAACTCTTTGTCAGCTTCGGTAACCGCACCAAGGGGTTTCCGGTTATGAAGCAAAGACTCTCTAGATGGATAGTAGACGCCATCTCACTAGCATACTCTTCCTTGGGCCTCCAATGCCCCATTGGAGAACGGGCCCACTCGACTAGAGGCATCGCCTCGTCGTGGGCATGGTCCAGTGGTGTGTCCATTGCGGATATTTGTGAGGCGGCCGGCTGGGCCTCGCGGTCCATATTTGTGAGGTTTTATAATCTGGAAATCCCGGCCTTACAGGGTTATTGTTGACTTCTCTATAAGCATTGGTTGCTTATGGAAGTTATACCTTAAGTCGTTCCACTACATTAGCACAGCGTGATTGGACTGTTCCCATATGTGTCTTAAGCAAGACGCAGTACGGGAACGAGTACTGCGTTGCTTGCCGTGCTATGTAGCTGCACGACTCAGTCGTCGCTTCAGTCGAAGTAAACCTGAGAATCCTGTGGCAAGCGCCCGCTTATATAGCCAGATGCCCCGCCCATTCTGGCGGGCTTCGTCGCCATAGGCCATGCAGTTTCACTGTGAAGCACAGCACAGCATGCAAGAACCTCAGGCACGAAGGCAGGGCTCGCCTCTAAGGCCTTGAAGAAAATAGAGCACCAGTGTGTTTGCAGCATGCCAAAAGGGTTCTGTTCAGTCTCTTTCTCATTCATGATAAGATTCCAGTCTGACTGCAGCAATGAGGGACGTGATGGACAGTAGAGACAGGCAGGCCCGGATTAAGAACACATAGTAGCCTATCTTGGTGCCACAACATTTTCTACCACAGGAATAATTTGTTTTCTTTTTTGTTTTAAATCAAATCTTCAACAAACAGAGATACAATGAGTATGCACACTAAATATTCCAGGCTACAACACATTAAAATAATAAATGCATTACATGAAGTCAAAGCAAACATTTTTCCAGAAGCAGCAACAACTGTTAAGCATATACAAGAGGTAGTCTTACGGACTAGTCTTAGTCTTAAGGAGTTAAGGTTAAATAGTTTTATTATTAGAAGGCCCTAGAAGAGGAGAATCATCAGGGCTGGACTGGTGCTAAAATTCAGCCCATCTGGCCCACACAGTCCCCCATAAATGTTTTGCTGTGGTTATGGCAATTGGAATAAATTAATAATTTAATGAAAAGCTAATTCTTGAATCCAGAGTTAGTAAACCTTTATAAAAATGACTTATTGCCTTTATTTGACGCAATATTTAATAGGCTATGAGTAATAATGCCATATTTCTACAATGTCAGTGACTGCATGTTAAATAGCTTAGGTGTGGGGCTGTGGATTAAATTGCTTATTGTAGCTTCACCACTTCTCTTGGCTTTTAGTGTTTGTTTCCCGTGTGCTACAGTAGAGCCGAGGCGATTAAAAGATACCCGCAACTCTAGTGTAAACGAGTACAAAGACATTTTTATTGCGCATATCTTTTGGACTGAAATAGCGCAGACACTAATATGTGGGGGCGTAGTGAGATTTCAGCAATCGGCACACCGGGAATAGCTCGGGTGCTCCCGATGGCCAATCCGTTCTAGGTCTACTTTTACTTTCCTCCACAGCGCAGCCAATCACGTCGGGTTCCCTCAATCAACGGGCCCTGGGGCTTCAGCCCCACTTATGTTAATCCGGCCCTGGAGACAGGTGATGGTGGGCATGGTGGTCAGCTGCTTCATCAAAAAAGCCACAGAACTGGCACAGCTGTGTTGAGATGGCAGTAGTATCATCACTGCAGTAGTTCATCGCCTGTGAATATATGATTGTTAGAACAATAAGTTTGATTAAAGTTTTATTTCATCTGTTGTTGACTTATATATGTATTTATTAATTGTGATGCTTTTATTCATCCTATTGTTGTCAGTAAATAAAATATAAATAATTTATTAATTCATGCATAAGTGGGTTTCTTACAAGCTCTTGATGCATAAAGAAGATCTGTAAAGTTGCAAAGATTAAAGTCTCAAATCCAAAGAGATATTTTTTATAAAAGTTAAGAGTCAACCACGTCTACCTAAAATGACTCGTTCTAACCCCCCCCCACATGTCTACGTCACAATGTGGGAAGATTTGCATAACACCGCTCAAATGTTCACGCAAAGAAAGAAGGCATAACTTTTATTCTCGGTCTAGTATTGTTGCTGCCGCCATGTCGTGAAGGCGCTGTGTTTTGTTGTGAAAGTGAAACTACTTTGTTTGGTCTTCCAAAAGAGGACGATATCTGCTTCGTCATGCCTGGTGCTGGTCACTGAGGGAATACATCAACTTAGTGCTGTGGATCGCCGGATCAGCTTTCACCATGGACGAAGCGGAGTCCAGCCTGGGGTTGTCACATGTGGTTGCTGCAAGCCCTCCGGATGCTCCTTCGTCGAATCCGCCGCCTCTGCTCATTCTAGCCGCCATGTGTGACGTGTTTCGTTGTGAAAGCGAAACTACTTTGATTTCTGGTCGTGTCCTCTTTTGGAAGGCCAAACAGTGGTTAAGTTGTATTTACAACACTGTTCCAGAACAGTTTAACCTCAAATATTCAGATGTGTGCAGCACATTTTATGGAGGACTGTTTCCTGATCCTGGGAGAGTAGACTACAATGCCGGCTGTTCTGACTCACAGACTGTAAGTACGTTTTTATATATAAAGAATTTGCCACTACACTGCCCAAAACTCGCGTTTGAATTGTCAGAGTAGCGCTTGTTGTTTGTCATTTCTCCGATCACTAATGCAGACATGGTTTTATGTTTACACGGCGCAATGCGTAAAAACACAGTATAACTCATTATAATCCGTAATTATGTCCCCACTGGATGCAACAAATGCCTCGTTTATAATGGGTTTTAATGTTTATGTCTCGGACACACGGCATCACAGTATGGTGAGGGGCGTAACATTTCCATCACACGCTTGAGGTATTCGACCAATCACAACACACTGGATAGCTGGCCAATCAGAGCACACCTCGCTTTTCAGACTGATAAGCTTTGTAAAAATCAACGCGTTTCAGAAAGGCAGGGGTTATACGAGCCTGTTTAAATGCTGAGGGAAAAACACCAGTGTGAAGGGATGTGTTAACGATGTGAGTGAGTGCAGGTACAACGGCAGGAGGAATGGCTTGAAGGAGATAAGATGGAATAGGATCAAGCGGACAAGCAATTAGAAAGGATGAGTTTAGAGACTTCTGCCTCAGAGAGTGGAGAGAAGGATGAAAACGAGTGTATGTTTGCTGGTAAGATGTGTTTCACAGTTTGAGGTGTGGAAAATTGTGCACTGAGGTTTGTAATTTTATTAATGAAGAATGTGGCAAAGTCGTCAGCTGTTAGAGTTGAAGAAGGAGGGGGAGGAGGAGGACAAAGTAGGGAGGAAAATGTTTTAAAGAGCATGCAAGGTTACGTCGAAAAGTGACATGTTTAGGGGTATGTGTTGTGTCAGGAACCATGCTGAGGTTAAGAGTGAGGAGGAAGTGATCTGAGGTGTGCAGTGGAGTAACCAGCACATGATCAGTGGAGCAGTGTCGTGTGTAAATAAGGTCCAGTTGGTTGCCTGATTTGTGAGTAGCCGTAGTTAACACTCGCTTGAGATCAAAGGAAGCAAGCAGAGTGTGGAGGTCTGCAGCCTGTGGTTTATCTAGGTGGATGTTGAAGTCTCCAAGCATAACTAGGGGAGTACCATCCTCAGGAAAGGTTGAGTGCAGCACATCTAATTCTTCCACAAAGTTACCTTGTGGTCCTGGGGGTCGATAAACAACTATAAAATGGATTTTAAGCGGGTGAGTAATAGTGGCTGAATGTGATTCAAAGGAGCTGTTGATACCCAGAGAAGGTAAAGGATTACATTTCCAATCATTAGAGATAAGCAAACCAGTACCTCCACCTCTTCCAGTCAGACGGGGGGAGTGGGAAAAAGATAAATTATTTGAGAGTGTGTAACGACTGTTGTCCCCAATGTGGCCTTAACACATCTGTCACAAACTTTAAATGGACGACGCACACAATTCTGGTTCTCCGCAGCAATGATAATCGTGTCTGAGGAATACATAAAAATGTATTATTACACAGGGTGAAAACACTGCAGACATAAACCACTGAAATAAGAAAAACATAAAATAAACAAACTCACTCTCATTAAGGGTAACTGTGTGTTTTCCATTTAGCCATCTGAAGCTACATCAGCAGCAACATGTTAATTTCACCGCATGAGACACGAGGCACAATGATAAGTACTCAACAAAGTTTCCATCAGACATATAAACCCATCCAACTCACTGTATATTTGTTGATATAATCACTACAAACTTTTACATGTGGAAAAACTCATATTAAACACACTTATATCACTTTTTAAACAGGAGAGAAGAGTAACACGCTTACCTGCAGCAGTGTCAGCCATTTTCTGCTGAACTATGGTAGGCGCGCGCAAGGACAAAATAATGAATGTCTGCAACGCATTAACCACCAGGGGGCACCAAAACACCATTTGATTTAATTTACCCTCTAATTTCATGTAATTCAACACCATGAATATCCTTAGAATTAATGTTATTTTTAACTCTGTTACAAGTGCAGCAGGAGTAGCATTGTCCTCTGGTTTGATCCAGGTCTCTGTCAGGGCCATGAGGTTTAGTCTTGAATGACTAGTAATAGATGTAATGAAATCTGCTTTGTTTACAGCAGACTGGCAATTCCAGAGACCAATAGAAAAAGAAAGTAGTGTATTAGTAGACATAGGCAAAGTGCGCAGGTTGTTAGGATTGCGCTGCCTACAGTGTGTGATGCATGGTTTGCGAGTGGTAGTGATAGTAGGGATCTGGAAACACATAGTAAGAGTTAGTCATAAAAACTGAAACAGAAGTGAAACAATCGAGTCGATGGTCTTTACACTCTTCGGGCTTCACACAAGGGCTGCCATGGTATACTAACCTTTTTTATAGCCGTTTGACAAAACTGTAATTGGATTCAGCTGGACGCCTGCAACGCATTAACCACCAGGGGGCACCAAAACACCATTTGATTTAATTTACCCTCTAATTTCATGTAATTCAACACCATGAATATCCTTAGAATTAATGTTATTTTTAACTCTGTTACAAGTGCAGCAGGAGTAGCATTGTCCTCTGGTTTGATCCAGGTCTCTGTCAGGGCCATGAGGTTTAGTCTTGAATGACTAGTAATAGATGTAATGAAATCTGCTTTGTTTACAGCAGACTGGCAATTCCAGAGACCAATAGAAAAAGAAAGTAGTGTATTAGTAGACATAGGCAAAGTGCGCAGGTTGTTAGGATTGCGCTGCCTACAGTGTGTGATGCATGGTTTGCGAGTGGTAGTGATAGTAGGGATCTGGAAACACATAGTAAGAATTGGTTATAAAAACTGAAAACAGAAGTGAAACAATCGAGTCGATGGTCTTTACACTCTTCGGGCTTCACACAAGGGCTGCCATGGTATACTAACCTTTTTTATAGCCGTTTGACAAAACTGTAATTGGATTCAGCTGGACGTGCTTTACTGTTTATCACAACAAAGGGCTAAGCGCACAACACTGACAGGGTGTGCAATACAGTATGAGACCAAACGCAACTTCAGCACATGAAACAAGAGAGTTCAATTCAACAAGAAAAAGAAGAAACCATAAAGAAGATTTAAGCCACTTTTGATTGCGGATGAAAATATTTGCACATAAATTTAATAATATTCAAGAGATTATGATTTTGGGTTTTCGTAATTAAAAAAAAATATTATAATCACAAAATAAATGGAAAACTGTTTCTTCAACAAGACCACGAATTTAGCAAATTTCATCAACATCAAAATATTTATAGATGGATTAAATCTGTCACTCATATGTTTTAAGTTGCTGTGCTTGTTATAACGTCATAGATCACATGATAACGTCAACATGGCGGATGATGTCCAGATCGCATTCATACATAAGATTTGGCTGTGAGTTGCTTGTGCAATGGTTCTGACGTGGCTTTGTTTAGAACTATTTTTATTGGCAAAATTGAGCATAAACAGACAACATATCGTGTCTAAAATGTAACTCACGAAACTAATTATTTACTGAACTGCTGTATAAAATCAACACTTCACTCTTGTTTGTATGGTGTTGCTTAATCATATTTTGTAGCAAATTATCCTCTCTTAATTTTAAGAACATTAGGCTAAACCTCATCTTTATAACTTAATTAGGACTCTTGTTGCACTAATCAGTGTTTGACTGCTTTCCCACTTTGATTATGCATATAAGCTGTAGCAGGGAAGAAAGAGACTTTTTCCCAATCAAAACTACACCTTTGCATAGGTCAACTTCTTTTTTGGTTTTGGAAGTTATCTCAACTTCACATTTCGCTTATGCCCTTCTTCCCTGTAAAAAAAAAAAGAAAAGTTAACTAAGTGTAAATAAGATACAATTAGATTCTAGTTACACTTAAAAATTGCAGGATTTTCTGCTATTTAAACTAGTTATTGCAAATAGTGGCAATTATCCACACCTCAGTATTGTAGTACACTATAAAACAGTGAGCAATAATAACGTATTAAGTGTAAATTATCATTTTAATTAAAACTATTAAATGGATGCCACCTTATTGGGACAATAAAACCTTGTTCTGAGATGGGACATTTCTGCTTTCTTATACAAGCTTTGGTTCTATCAACCCACTCTTTAACACAATACTTGTCAGATCTGTCACCACGAAACATGTCACGTTCTGACCCCACATGTACTGACACTTGTGGTACCATCATTGACATAGACTGTTCTGGTCTCATCTTTGATCGAGTGTGGTGGTCTTGCGAATCGCTCTGGCAGTTATTGCTTGCATTTACTAAGCCTGCTGAAAGCAACCTGGAGACGATTGATTCTCCAATCTGTGTACCTAACTGCAATAATAACGTATTAAGTGTAAATTATCGTTTTAATTTTTTATTATTAAATGGATGCCACCTTATTGGGACAATAAAACCCTCCCTACACTTATCCTAACCCTACCTGATACAAGGGATGGCTCGATACCACTTCTTCAGAACCGATACCAAAAATTCTGAGTATCTGCCGATACCAGATACATCTGATGCCGATACATCTGATACCAGTGCAGTTTTTTTAAATGAGTGTAGAATTTCTATACCTCAATGTGTAGGTCGATCATCACTCTTTTGCATGTTACACACAATCTACTAAATAGACAGCTTCATTATAAAGAAAAAATAACAAACAAAAAAATATAATCCAAATCTATGACAAAAATACAATTATAAACTAGGTTAATGGATAATTCAGTAGCAAAAGTTACTCTAGAAAAATCATGAGTGCACAATAATTTTATAAAATCCTAAACCTTTAGTGAAAAAAATACATTACTTAGTGGGTAGCAAATAAAAGTGTATAAGTGAATAAGTGTAGGGCTAAATCTGGTAGGCCTACACATTGCTCTTTGCATTGTTGTAAAATACATTCATGAAAAACAAGTAATGTATTTATATATAAATATATACAATAGTAGTCAACATTTGACGTGGATCAAAACCTTTCATCAAAGTTGTCCTAAAACCAAAACAACACCCGTTCTTGTCTTAGGACAACTTTGATGAACTTTTTTGATCCACTTCAAATGTTGTCTACTGTATACATTAAAAGACATTTATTTTAAATGTATAGCAGAGTAATGAGGCAGCAACATATGATAGATAAGACGAACAAGAAAGGCTATTAATAATCTTTAATTGTGCAAAAGCATTCTGATACTAAAGGCTACAAATACAGAGCGGCTCAAAGCGCTTATGCGCATCCCGTGCGCAGAATGATGTGCTTGAAGCAACACAGAATCACAAAACAGCGCGCAGCATAGAGAAGTTCAAAGCACAAAGTGAAGAGATATTGATGCATAGTGTATTCATACGTGCGTTAGTTTATTGAGCCTTATCTTTTAACAGTTTTAAATTTCAGTTACTGTGCTCGTGATGAACAATTCATAGTGCTCTCTACTCCAGTCTTGTGATCGAACCAGATATCCGGTAGAAATTAACACGATTTAGAAACAGCACGAAACTCCAAGATAAATTCCTTTTATGCAAAACCATTTATCTTTATTTACAGATCATGTATAACATTAGGAACATTTAATCATCATGGAGAGTTTCATCATCTTGACTGTCATAACCGAACGCAACACGCAGTCTGAATGCTGAATGGAGGATGACAGACAGTCGCTGCGGAGAGAAGAGTTTACGTGAACTTGACTTAAATATTCATCTGTACCTCACATTAAACTATGGAAAACTTCAGAACACTTGAAATAAAGTGCACGAAAACTTTTTGGTGCTTTATGATGTTTTTGTGGCTTTCGTGGGGCTTAATAATAACACAATAGTATACGCACTATATCGGATTTGGATCGGTCTCGTCTGACCGATACCCCGATCCAGCAGAAAATGCCAGTATCGGAGCGATACCGATCCTGAATATCGGATCGGCGCACCCCTATCTGATACTTTATTTTCAGCTTTTTGATTATTTCCTTCATTTTTATTGAAAATAAATGCCTTACCGATGTGATATGAGATTTGAAAAGGGAGAAGTTTGGCAAAAGGCGGGTTCGCTCGCGTCATGTCAAAAATGAAAACGCCACACGCTTTACCATCTATGGCACTCAAACTAATATTAGACGTCATCTTTTGTAATGTTGACTATTCAATCACACGTTGGTGTGTGTCACAACAAGGCCGGCTATTTGCATAGTATCGAGAAAAAGAAGAAAAAAAAGACATACCTAACCAGCATATGCCGTTTTTTTTCAACAGAGATTTCATGTACAATTAGTGATAGCTGTTCTTGCATCCAGTTGTTTTCTTTTATGTTTGCACAATGTCTTACTATCAGCCATGTTTATTCTTGACTGTTAATTAAAAGACAGCTTATATGCACATCCGCTAATTGTTTATGAAATGCAGACATGTAAGAGGCTGAATATAAGAGGCTATACTTTTTTAATTAGTGACACTTTGCCTACATTTTAAAATCTTTATTTGAATATGGCAACATTTTTATTTTAAAATCTTCATTTCAATTTGGCAACATGATACCTTGATCTACAAAGACACATCCCCTATCACCCTTACGAAAATTAACCATGGCTTTACTCAAAAAAATATGGTTACTATAGTTAAACCATGGTAACCACAAATGAACCATGGTCTTGCAACACTAACTATAGTTTAACCATGGTTTTTGTAGTAAAACTGTGGTTATACAAATGGTAATCAATGCGCAAAAAAACATGGTTACTACACTTTTTCTATAATAAAACCATGGTGAATTTTCAATGGGCATAGTTAGTGAGGTTGTTGAAATCATCCATAGCAACGTGGTCAACCCCGCTCTTAGTTTAATTGATTTAAAACACGAAGAAGAAGAAGAAGTCACCCGTGTATGGTGGTGACGTCACTTACTGATCCAGGATCAGTGGTCTTCAGCAGCTGTATTTGCGATTTGAGCTTAAGTTGCATTTTCCCAAGCATTTCTGAAGCTCGTGTGGACACACTACTTGATAAGAGCTTTGTTACTGAAAAGCTATTTGATTCAGAAAACAGCAACACAACCACCATGCTATTGTTAGATCATGCCTCCATGCCAGATAATTAAGATGCAGCCCTGGATGCCAGATCCTGTCAGAAAATATCTGTTTTTTTTTTCTGGTAACAGAACAACTCTTCAACAAAGTAGTCTAATACCCCAAACCTGCTAACAGGAAGTCCTGTCTGGTACCCAAAACTCAGTCAACTTCTTGGCTGATAGAAGACTGTTGATAGAGGAAAGTGTATTGAATAGTCTTAGTTGCGCATGTTTCAATGCTCACACAGCAAACACCCAGTGTCAAATTTACACTGCTGGGTGTCCATATGTGTCCACACTACAGAGTGTTACAAGTAACACTGAAACAGTGTTAAAAGTTAATGAGGTAATTAAGAGATTCATTGAGTGATGATTGACTGTTATTGAAGACACCTGATGTTAACAAGCAGAATCACAAGAAAAAAAATCACAATTTTAAGTCCCCATTATAGTGATCAGTGTAGTGATCTTTAGTTTTTAATATTACATTTTGTTTGGCTGCTATAACTGAATTATAACAGCCAGACTTTTGCAAAGAGCAAAAATCATCAGATGGTGATGATTGTGTTTTGAAATAATCATCATGTACTGACCTGAATAACTGAGTTAGATTTTCTTTATTGGTTACGTCAACACTGTGAACAACATGAGAGCTGGCAATTTCAGTATAATCAGACAGATGTTCTTAAAAATTATTTTGATATAAAACTTAATGGCTTTAATTTAGACACACAGACATCAAGGAATAATGGAATGGAATAAAATGGAATAATACAAATGATAAATGATTATAAATGAATGAAGAATAAATGAATATAAAAGAAAGAAAGTAAAGCACAACACAGATGTATGATTGTTCTCTTGAAGCAAAACACAGCACAGGCTGCATGAATGCTCCTCAGATCCGTCAGTACTGAGAAATGTGATTAAACTAGTAGCATCACTGCTTGTAGCGACGCTACTGCCAAACACTTTAAGAGGACATTCTTTCCTAAGAGCTTTTCCTGCTATTTAGGAGAACTCTTAGTAGTAAGATAACATGTTTTGTGAATGCAGCCCGCTATTTTTCTTACATTGTCCACTTTTACCTCCTGTGTGTGAGTGTGTGTGTGTGTGTGTGTGTGTGTTCTTCTCCATGAGAATATCAAGGTCAGTATCTTAGTCAAAGTGATACTCAAGTCAGCCTTTCTTGGTACTTTCTGTCTGAGTCACAGCCCACACTGTCAAAACAAGAAAGACCGCACTGACTGCACGCGCGCGCACACGCACGCACATGCACACACACTCACACGCACACATTTTCATTACTATATTAGTGATGGCATCTCATAGACTTCAGCTGTTTTTCTGTCAGGTTTATGATATTTTCAATGTCCTAACCCAACCCCTACACCTAAATATAACTCTCACAGAAACCAGAAATTTAAATAGAAACAATATTTTCATTATTTATAAGCCTTTTTAACAGGTGAGGTGTTTAAAAGGTTTCACTATATCAGTAAGGACATTTTTGAACAGTGAGAACATTTTGGACCTCTACATAGTCAAACCTGTACACTCACACATGTACAAACTAATCGATCTGGATTTATTTAGACAATGTGACAATTAATGTGTGAAATCCCACTCAGGCATTATAAAAACCACATGAACAACAACAAAAAACCTTCTGCATCTGCGCCCTTAGGTTGTCGATGTACTGAATTTATCTGTATCCAGTTTACTGAATGAGTGATATCGCTTAATGATGAGTCTATCTAAATGATATCTGCACAGTAGAGAGAATAACATTTCTGATCAATTCTGAATCAAGGTTGTGCTGCCTCCTAGTGGTGTAAGAAGCTACTTTTGCTTGTTAAGAAAAGCTAACTTTCACAGTATCCAATGTTCTGATCGATTTCTGTAGATACACCACCTGGTCAGAGACATTGAAGTTAGTGCAAATGCTTCAACACAATGCTCATGTGGTCAGCTTTTTCCTTTTTTAGTTCTGCTTATGAGAAAATTTGCTCCAATACCTCCTCATACTGAAACTGACAAACTTTCAAAAGCTTCAGAAATTACTTTTCTAATTGGCTGAAATTGTGGCACAATATACTGTGCGGGTTTTGGGTGTGTAGAACAGTTATGATGATTAAAAGCAGCTGAGACTTTGGAACCCTTTGGTAGTCTAATAAAATATTAGTGCTTTTTGACACTATTGATCAATTTTAATTTAACAAGAGCCCAGGTTCCTGGCGAATTGGCCAAATTTGAATTGGGATGTGTAACTATCCAAATCTATACCAAAAATAACTGTCCGGTCCAACTTTTTAGGGGTGTCCCCGACTAAGGATTTACATTATTAGCAAGATTTGAAAATTCAGATTTTCAGAAAATTCAGAAAATCATATTTTTCGGGGCAGGAGCAAAATATTACCAAGAGTCAAAAAAAAGACATTCGTCGTTAGTCATAATTACTGACATTAACACACAGGGGAAATGTGTAACGGATGCCTCACAGATACAAACCGGGTAAATATTGTTTTATGTTTCGATTAAAAGATTAAGGTTAAAATTAATTGATATTAATTGACCATGATATTTTAATAAATCATTTAGAAAAATTGGTAGGCCTTTCTGACAATGTATTACATTGGTTTAAAACCTATATTAAAAGGAAAAATGTCACAGTTCAACTTAGAGATTATGTGTCTCAGAAACATAAATCCATTATGGAGTCCCACAAGGAAGCTGTCTTGGTCCTTTGTCGTTTTCATTTTACATGCTGCCACTTGGTGACATCATCAGAGAAAATGATGCAAGTTTCCACAGTGAGCCAAATGACATGGGGTCTATTAACTCCATAACAACCTGCCTCATGGCAGTGAATAATTGGATGAGTAATAATTTTTTTAAGTTAAATGAGGATAAAACTGATATTCTGTTGGTAGGTCTTAAGACAAAAAGAAAAATAGTGTATAAGAATTTGGTCAAATTGACTTCGCTCAGAGGTCACAAGTCTTGGTGTAATTTTAGACTCTAATTTAAGTTTGAATTATATTGTCTCTACTATGAAGTGTTCTGGTTCTAAGTTAGATATTATTCCTGCACTTCTTTTTAAGGATGTTTTTTCAACTATTAGTCCTATTGTAACAGCTATAGTGAACAGCTCTTTAGCAAAGGTGTTGTTCCAGCCAGTTTAAACATGCAGTTGTGAAACCTCTGCTGAAAAAACCTCAGCTTGACCCAGCAATGTTCTGTAACTATCGGCCCATTTCTAAGTTGCCCTTTATCAGCAAGCTTTTGGAGAAAGTAGTGTTTTTACAACTTCAGTCTTTTTTGGATTCTTTTAGTGTTTTAGATAAGTTTCAATCTGGTTTTAGATTATTACACAGTACTGAGTCAGCTCTATTGAGAGTTACAAATGACATGCTGCTTTCTCTGGATTCAGGTGCTTGTGTTGTGTTAGTATTGTTGGACTTGAGCGTGGCATTTGACACCATTGACCATAGCATTCTTCTTGATCGACTTGAATGTGTGGTAGGTATTCGAGGCACTGCATTAAAGTGGTTTGCCTCGTATCTCGAGAACAGGACTTTTTCTGTAAATTTAGGAAATGTTTTAACTTCCTCTGCACCTGTCTTGTGTGGAGTGCCCCAGAGATCCATTTTGGGACCTTTACTGTTTTCCCTTTATATGTTTCCCTTGGCCCACATTTTTCAAAAATACAGTATTTCATATCATTGTTACACGGATGATTTTCCGTTTTATCTACCAGTAAGGCTTGATTCTGCTGTTTCATTTGATGTATTATTGAAATGTTTATATGATATTAAGAAATGGATGTCTAATAATTTCCTGCAGTTAAATGAGGACAAAACTGAGGTTTTAATATTAGGTTGCCCTGCACACTCGTTGTAATGTATTTGAGTTGATGTTATAATCCCTGATGGCCACTAGAGTGCACTCCCGTGTTGGTTGTTGTGGTGGTAGCAGTGTGCCGAGTAAATGAGTAAAAACAGTGCAGCTCCGGTTCTTCTTGTATACGCTCTAGAACAAAGTAGAAATAACATGTGTTATTAGAGCATATTGATGCAAACATAACACTCGTCTCCTACTTTGGAAGTTCAGTTAGGTCCACTTTCAACTAATGTATGCAAACAAATCAAAAACCTTGGAGTGATTTTTGACTCCTCTCTAATTTTTGATAAACAAATTAGTGCTGTTATTAGAGCAAGTTTTTTCCATTTGAGATCTATTGCAAAGTTGAAGCATTTTCTTTCAAGGAAGGATATGGAAGTTGTGATTCATGCACTTGTTACATCTCGATTGGATTATTGTAACTCTCTTGGCTTCCCGTTAAATTCAGGGTTGATTTTAAAATTCTTCTGTTTGTTTATAAGGCATTGTCTGGTTGTGCACCAAGTTATATTTCTGAACTTCTTGTGCCATATTGTCCTGCTAGGGCACTTAGATCTTCGAGTCACTTGCTACTAACTGTACCACGGTGTCGGTACAAATCAGAGGGTGATCGGGCTTTTTCTGTGGTTGGCCCCAAGCTTTGGAATGGTCTCCCCTATCATGTGAGATCTGCTCCTTCTTTGGACATTTTTAAGTCTAGACTTAAATCTTATTTTTACTCTTTAGCCTTTGTGTGCGTGTAGTTGTTGTTTCTATTAGTAGATTTGTTTGATCATTGTACAGCACTTTGGATCAATTTACATTGTGTTTAAATGTGCTTTATAAATAAATGTTGTTGTTGTTAATTCTCACATTAATAAGGTAACAAATCATAATTTTTCCATTTAAGGAACATTGCTTAAATTCGACCTCTTTTAAACCGGGAAGATGCAGAAAAATTAATTCATGCCTTTATTTCGAGTAGACTTGACTATTATAATGCACTTTTTACCAGTCTTCCACAAAAATCAATTAATAGACTTCAGCTCATCCAAAACTCAGCTGCTCGGCTATTGACTAGAACTAAAAAAAGAGAGCATATAACACCAGTTTTAGCTACATTGCACTGGCTTCCTATAAAATTTAGAATAGATTATAAAGTCCTCCTTATTGCATATAAAGCCTGTAATGGCCAAGGACCTAATTATATTGCCAGTTCTCTTGACATGCTGCAGCTTCTGAATTTTACACTTTCTGTATTTCTACAATTGGTTTCGAATATGTTTTCCATGTAACAGCACGTTATAGCATATGCCTACTGCAGAGTGCTTAAGTTTGTGTATGAAGGTATTTATTATTCAAACCCTTTAATTCTCAATCTAAGGATACCTCATAGGTAGTGACTGGACCATTATGTTCTAATGGCTTAAATTATTCATAAACTTACTTTGAAAAAAAGCTTGTAACAGAATGCAGCAATATAGATATGCGTTCATCTCATATAGTCATTTATGGTTACTGTTCACAAAGTTTGATGTTATATTGTTGTGTACCTCACATACTGTAAAAAGTCATGTGCAAAAACCGTCAACTTGAACTTGCTTGTTAGTACCTACCCAATAATGCATACTTATATTGAAATACACAAAAACTGCACAGCGAGAATTGTAAAGGGTGTGTCACGTAATGACAAACAAACAAAAAACAAAAAATAAAATGACTAACAATGCAAGTACAAGCAAAAAAAAAATGTAAAAAAATTCTTAGCTTGGGTGTGTTGCTGCTGGCAAGCCTCTGGTAAATACATAAATAAATAAATAAATAAATAAACACACAAACAAACAAACATTGTGAGTCGCAAGTCACAATGCCAGGTATGCGATTCTGCTCTCAAGTGTAATGTGCAGAGATCAGTGCTGATGTTTTTGCACATTACTGTATGTATGCAATACATGACAAACTTAAAAATGGGTAGGCATAATGCAAATGTTTGTATGTTAGAATGTGTTATGCTCACCATGCTTAAAATAAATTTAGATTTTCCTAAAATATTATATTATTTTCTAAATAATTTGTAATAAAGAAATTGTTATTGTTTGCTGTTGTTAATATCAGTGAACGAACTGGAAAAAAAACTTTTAAATAAAGTTTCAGTGTTGGCTTTAAGACTTAAGATGATATATTTTACAATTGTAATTAAATATTGTACATCAGCAAAGAAAGGAGGACACTTGCATGATACTATTTATTGATCCTTTTGTATCTATACAATTTGTATCTGTACCTATTCCACTATAGTGGAAACTCCACATCATACTCACAAATGAATGGCACAGTCCCCTGAAGTTCACCCTGATCTGCACCTCCGTAGGGAATCATACTGCAATCTTCTATGAGGTTCAACAGGGATGTCACGCCTGTTACTTTAACAGAAAACTCTTCTTTTCAGTACAGATGGCAGGCTGTGTGTGACCACCATTGAAAATGATTTGATGTCTCCATTGGCTTTCCTAGTTCTGTGCATGACACAAGCATCCTAAAACACAGCGCAATTTTTATCCACCTGAAGGCAGGTGAATCCCAGGAGATGGGTGGTATCCCTGCCTAACAGCACCCATATGGATTATGAGCCCCTATCATGAACTTGTTGCTACCCCCTGTTGATGCTCGCTACAACAGGCATCACTCCAGGGCAAGGTGTGTTGTTGAGTGGGCTTTTGGCATGCTAAAGGCACCTTGTAGACAGGTGTTTGTGTATTTTAAGAAAAGTTTGGCAAAGACTAGGGTTTTGGGGACTGAGACAGATGATGATGATGGAAGGTAAGATTTTAATTTTTAAAGCTGTGATTTTAACTCTAATTTCTGTCTTTAGTTCCCCATGGAGATTCCTTGCCAACCTGGAGAGGGCATTTTTTTGTTTCTGTGGGGTCCAAGTGGGAACGAGTAAAGAAGGAGGCTGTCAAAAAAAGAAGAAGAGAGAATGGTGCAAAAGGACTCCCAGACCCCCACCTGTTTTTTAGGCAGCCATTTTGGTGCCCTTCACATCAAATATGCAATGACCCCATCCAGAGAGAACAATACAGTGGCTATGGCCATACCTAAGATTTTTACATTTACATTTATAAATTTAGTCATTTAGCAGACGTTTTTATCCAAAGCGACTTACAAATGAGGACAATAGAAGCCATCACAATCAACAAAAGAGCAATGATATGCAAGTGCTATAACAAGTCTCAGTTAGCTTAACACAGTACACGTAGCAAGTTTTTTAAATTATATAATAAATAAAAAGGAAACAGATATAATAGAAAAAGAATAGAGCAAGCTAGTGTTAGAGGCCTTTTTTTGCTTTTGTTAATTGTATAATAAATAAAAAGAAAACAAATAGATAGAATACAAAAAGATTAGAGAATCTAGTGTTAGTTTTTTTTTTTAAGAAAATAAGCTTTTTTTTTACCTACTTATCTCAAAAGTCCAGTGTCTTTTAACTTGCCAAAAGAGTACAGTTTTATCAAGATTATTATAATTTTTTAAGAGAAATAACACCACAATTTTAACTGATCATAAGTTGTCCACCCAGCGCTCCAGAACAGGCACAAAGACTTGGTGTGGATGGAGGCCTATGAAATCCTCCACGTCAGAGTGGTTATGCACTAATGCATGGCCAAAGACTCAACCTGCCCACTGTCCAGATGCAGTTTACCAGAGACCATTTGACACCTCGGATAGCGGCGCTGTGCGGGACCTGTGGGCCAAGAACGGCCCCCTGTATTTCCTGTGCCTACCAACAGTTGGGGCCCAGGTGGTATACAAGTTCACCTTCATCCTTGGGGTGGGCCAGGGCTTGCAGGACCTGACAACACAAGAATTCAACTCACTCTGGCTCACCCTAAACGTCATCAAGGATGCCATCTGGGCCACCAGAAACCTGCTTGGAGAGGAAGCACATTACGGTTCCCCTCCATGCATGAATCAATGATAACATCAATGGTGCAGGGGTACAAAGCGGCAATATTCGGAAGGCGGGGCCGGGGTCACACGGAGAGGGTCCTGGCCACCACCAACCCTGGCCGCCCATAGATGCACCCTCACCACACCGATCGGATGATTGGATGTGTCAGTCAGGTGACTGTTTTCGAGACGGGTGTGATGGCTTACGTGATAGGGACTCACCCTGGTTCTGCACAACAGTGTATCTCCTCAACTGGCTTTTTTACAGTCATTTATAGTTTTTTTCCCATCTGAAAAATGTCTCAAAACACACACACAGAGTGCTCAACAAAACACAAGTTTATTATTTATTTATTTTATTTTACAGTGTTTTACTGTCCCAACTTTTTTGAAAATGCAATAATTGATGACTTGTTTAAATGTTGTATGTTTTTATTGCCTTGATTGCTGTTTTAAAATGTTAAAACGCGTAAGCTCTTGGAAGGATTACGACTTTATCCATTGTTTGCACAGGACTACATGCCACTCACGATTCATCTCTACAACCCATTTGTGGAGGACGGAGTGGTAATGACTTTTCTTGAAAGACATTGTGAGACAGTAAAATGAGGAGAGGGTTTGAGGGATCGGTTTGGAATCTGGACCAGTAAAAGGCCAATAATTTTACTCACTACAGACTATAAGATTTTGACAAAAGTGTTAACTTTGCATCTTAAGAAAGTTGTGGGCTGGGTAGTTCATCCGGATCAGACCTGTGGGGTCCCAGGTACATCAGGTAGCCTTAATTAGGGGTTCAAGCACGAAGTGCTGAAACCCTATTGTAATTGTTAGGATTTTTTAATTTTTTTTTATTATTATTATTCTCCCCTAAAACTGATCGTGCAGACCAAACCGTACGGCCTAGAGACTTGAAACTTGGCCAAATGATAGAGCTCAATTTGGGGAGAACCTATCAAAGTCTCAGCCCAATCGGCCAATAGGTGGCGCTACAGCGCAAAAACCTAAAATTTCAGACATTTTTGGCCCTAACTCGTGCACCTTTTGTCGTAGAGTCAAAAATTTTACACCGTTGCGATCCTTGGGTCAGCCCGAACTAAAGTGGTGTCATTCAGATTTTCTCTAGGACGCACGGTTTTTCCGTAAAATTGACCTATATCCATGAATATCGGACCATAGGTGGCGCTATAACAGTAAACGAAGTATCCAAAAACACAATATTTCAATTATAACAGAGTTAAATTGTACACAAAACGTTCATATATTCACACATACACTAAATCTTGATATCACAAGATAGATCTCCTCATGCTGAACAACTTTGCCTCTGGGAACAATGTTGTGAATAAAACATGGTAATTAAATATTCAAGATTATTTAAAAAAGCTACTTTTGCGAACTAGTCCAAGGTTTTTCGCCCGATCAGAACCAAACTAGGGCAGAAATACTCTATGGACAGTGTTTATGAATAATTATCAAAATAAGTTTGAGCTTTCAACTCACGGTCGCAAAGGGGCGCCAAAACGTTCGTAAGTGGCAGGGCCAATTTGACTAAAATGGCTATAACTTTTGAACGGAATGAGATATCTTCACCAAACTTGGTACATATGTGTATGAGCTTAATCCTTGGTTAAATTAAAAAATGGCGCATCTCTACCACTTGGTGGCACTATAAGAGGGGAAAAACAGAAAAATAGCTATAACTACGCAACCGTTGGTCCAATCGACTTGAAAATTGGTATGCAGTGTCTTTGTCCAAAGTGGCAGAAGTGTCTATGAGATTGGTACATATGTGTATGAGCTTAATCCTTGGTTAAATTAAAAAATGGCGCATCTCTACCACTTGGTGGCACTATAAGAGGGGAAAAACAGAAAAATAGCTATAACTACGCAACCGTTGGTCCAATCGACTTGAAAATTGGTATGCAGTGTCTTTGTCCAAAGTGGCAGAAGTGTCTATGAGAACATTCGCGTATCTCAAAAAACATGGCCGCCATTGGCCAAAATCTTTTAAGCACCTATTTGACAGGGTTAACGGAGGTCGATCGGAACGAAACTCGGTGGGCATGTTCGACACATGGTCCTAAAGGTCTGTAAGAATTTTGAAAGAAATCGGCCACT
>NW_015506464.1:66863-68823 GCF_001515645.1 Sinocyclocheilus grahami | reverse complement strand
AGTGTGTGTGTGTGTGTGTGTGTGTGTGTGTGTGTGTGTGTGTGAGCATATTCTACATTTTGGATGTGTTTTACTGTCAGCCATACTTCCAGGTTGGCCTAGACCCTACAATAAACCACCTTCAATGCCTTCATGTGCTTGAACCCCGGTAATTGCTGCTTGCAGCTATATTTTAGCTTTAATCTGTGATGAGATCAGCTGGGCTGAACCTCCATATGGAGCGGTTCAAATCTATATAAAAATGATGATGTTGCTTTTTTAATCTCAAATCCTAATATCTTGCTGAAGGGCAGCACGGTGGTAAGGGAAGGGTGGGCAATTTTAACAAACCTGACCTTTTTAGGGAGGGATTTTTCCTCCATAAAATGTGCTGCACACATCTGAATATTTGGGTTGAACTGTTCTGGAACAGTGTTGTAAATACAACTTAACCACTGATTTCTAGTCGTGTCCTCTTTTGGAAGACCAAACTAAGTAGTTTCGCTTTCACATCGAAAAACAAGGTGGCCTAGCGTGAGCTGAGGCAGAGGGCTTGAGAACAGCGCGGCCGGCGGATTCGACGAAGGAGCGGCAACAATACTACAGCGAGAATAAAAGTTACGCCTTCTTTCTTTGCGTGAACATTTGGGCGGCGATATGCAAATCTTCCCACATAGCGACGTAGATATGTGGGGGCGTGTTAGAACAAGGCGTTTTAGGAGGGCATGGTTGACTCTTAACTTTTACTTGAAGGGGTGTGCATAAGACCTTCATAATCATGACATGACACCTACATAATCATGACATGACACATGTCATGAATATGAAGGGTTTTTATGCATGTTTATGACAACTGTCATTAAGTGTCATTCACTCAGTTATGTAATTTTTAATGCAAAGATGACATTGTTTGAGATGTCTTTGTTATGGGCTATGGTTAGGGGTAAGGGTAGGGGTAGGGTTAGGTCAAATAATGTCATATTTGCATTAAAAATTACATAACTGAGCGAATGACACTTAATAACAGTTGTCATAAACATGCATAAAACCTCCTTCATATTCATGGCGTGTGTCATGTCATGATTATGAAGGTGTCATGTCAGTCTTATGCACACCCCTTCAAGTAAAGTGTTACCAGAATATCTCTTTGGATTTGAGACTTTAGTCTTTGCAACTTTACAGATCTGAAAATGATCATTGTAACAATGCATTGAAACCATACTTTCAAAGTACATTATTAAATAACCTGAAGTTGTAGTATATTTTAAGTCACATTTTTGAGTAATTTTTAAGTTTACGTCTTCATGCTTGGAATTCACTTTATTACGTGGACATACATTGTTTTCAGAAAGTAATAACACAAATAAATACATTATAAAGTGTACAGTTAAATAAACACTGTCTATATTGTATGGCCAAAAACTGAAGTTCACTCACTCTGCATTCATATTATTATATTATATTGCATTATTATAACATATCATTATACATTTTATGGAGAAATAAAGCTGTAAAACAACAATTGATATTGATATCTGTATAAAGCTGCAGAAGTAGTTCCCCAGGAATCAGATTCTAATCTCTTATATTGTTTGGAAGTGGAATGACATACAGTGTGTCTTTAGACCTAATAATTACACATTTACATTTGAGTGATTGAGGATGGACAGCAAATACATTATGAGACACTATATAAATGTTGAGGATATATTTAGCTGAACATCTCTAAAAAAAAATGTCCTCCATGCACGGCCTTTAGCTAAATCAATCTGTTTGTGGTGGATGCAGAAGATGCCCCATCCTCACACTTGAAAGCGATCAGGGTCATAATTTCACAGAATGTTCCATCACTTAACTGTACAACAGAATTGTTCCTCTTTTAAAGAGTCGTGTTATTACAGGAATGATAACGAACACTGCTCACTGAGAATTTTTCTTTAATGCTGTTCACTTTATTTAAACAATTCCTTTTGATTTAACA
>NW_015506464.1:65442-66853 GCF_001515645.1 Sinocyclocheilus grahami | reverse complement strand
TGACCTTTGGTTAGCTATAACGGGGTCATTTATAAAAGGGGTGTGTCCAGATATACCCAAAAGCCTATAAAACCTAAACTATAACTCAAAACTTTATGAAACTTATTGAAAACATGTGTCAGATCACTCTTAACAATCATGCAAAGTTTCATGGAGATCGGACCATAGGTGGCGCTATAAAAGTCATAAATGTTAAAATCATCATATTTCTTTGGTAAATTACCTGCATTTGCCCAAAATGCTATTTTTAATCATTGATTTAAGGGGTTACAGCCTTGTTAACAAAATCTTTTTCCTTATGTGCTTCAATGCCTTAACTGCTTGAACCCCGGTCATTGCTGCTTGCAGCTATATTTTTGTTTATTTTTAGCGTTTTATTTGTTACAACTTTTTGCATAAAGAAATGAGAAAAATACTTTACTACTCGACCAAATAAAGAACAATAGTGTATTTGCAGAATACAAAGTTGCCTAAATGTGTGCAATTATGTATTTAATTTTCGCTATGTAGATTGATTCATCTTCACGGTTTTAACGATGTGAGCAATTTTTTGCATGTTTAATAACTGGGTTGTATTACTTTCATTAAGTTTTGAATGGTCCAGTGGTGCATATCAGAGGCCTCATGCCCATTCACGTGCCCCCTCATATTTTTGAGCCAAGTTCATTTTGAATGCAGCTTCCAAAAGACAAAAATAGCCGATTAATATTTTCTATATTTAATACAATCACACCGACATGATTAGAACGTTCAGTGCGTCACATCATGAGCCAGATACAGATACAGCACTGCGCATTAACCAATCACACACGATGCTGTTGAGCTTATGAATGCAATGACCAATCAGAGGTGTTTAGATGAGTCATCGCTGAAAAGCCGGTGTTTTCTTCACTGGCTCGCTGACTGAATACCTCTTTCTGCCGAATTCTCTTGTCAGACGTGCCCCCTCATATTTTTGAGCCAAGTTCATTTTGAATGCAGCTTCCAAAAGACAAAAATAGCCGATTAATATTTTCTATATTTAATACAATCACACCGACATGATTAGAACGTTCAGTGCGTCACATCATGAGCCAGATACAGATATAGCACTGCGCATTAACCAATCACACACGATGCTGTTGAGCTTATGAATGCAATGACCAATCAAGAGGTGTTTAGATGAGTCATCGCTGAAAAGCCGGTGTTTTCTTCACTGGCTCGCTGACTGAATACCTCTTTCTGCCGAATTATCTTGTCAGAAACAACAAAGTGCAAGTGTGTGTACGAATCTGTAAGATATTAATTTCATAGTGTAAACAGCTTCAGTGCTTTTAATTGGAGTTTTTGAGAGTGCTTGAATTAGACTGTCAGTGAAAATGATAATGTAATGTTCTTTGCTCTCTTTCTGTACAATGAAAGTGTTATGATT
>NW_015506464.1:64258-64812 GCF_001515645.1 Sinocyclocheilus grahami | reverse complement strand
AAACGAAAACTCCAAACTTTACGAAACTTGGTGAAACCATGTGTCGCATGACTCTTAACACCCATGCAAACTTTCATGAAGATGGAACCTTAGGTGGCGCTATAACAGTCGAAAAGGCCTCAAAAATTCAATATTTCTATAGAAAATGACCTCAAATTGTAGAACATGTTCAAATATTCACACAAACACTAGATCTTCATATCATATGATAGATCTCTACATTATGAACAACTTTGCCTCTGGGACTAAAGCTGTCAATCAAATCGTTCAGTAAATATTTTCAAATATGTTAAAAACCTACTTTTGCGAACTAGCCCTAGGTTTTTTGCTCAATCTCGATCAAACCACTGCAGTAGTATTATCTGGACTCTCTAGAACAATAATTATCAAAAAAATGTTGAATTTTGTCCTTCAGTTACCTATAAGGGGGTCATTATAAAAGGGGCATGGTCAAATATACCTCAAAACCTATAAAACCTCAACAAAAACTCAAAACTTTACAAAACGTCGTAGAAACATGTGTCAGATGACTCTTAACAAGCATGCCAAGTTTC
>NW_015506464.1:62102-62532 GCF_001515645.1 Sinocyclocheilus grahami | reverse complement strand
AAAAAAAGTTGAATTTTGTTCTTTGGTTACCTTTAATGGGGTCATTTAGAAAAGAGTGTGGTCAAACATACCCCAAAACCTATAAAGCCTAAACGAAAACTCCAAACTTTACGAAACTTGGTGAAAACATGTGTCGGATGACTCTTAACAACCATGCAAACTTTCATGGAGATGGAACCTTAGGTGGCGCTATAACAGTTGAAAAGGCCTCAAAAATACAATATTTGTATAGAAAATGACCTCAAATTACAGAACATGTACATATATTCATATAAACGCTAGATCTTCATATCATATGATAGATCTTCTCATTCTGAACAACTTTGCCTCTAGGACCAATGCTCTCAATCAAACTGTTCATTAAATATTCAAGATTAATTAAAATACCTACTTTTGCGAACTAGTCCTAGGTTTATCGCTCAATCTCGAT
>NW_015506464.1:59848-60562 GCF_001515645.1 Sinocyclocheilus grahami | reverse complement strand
ATAACGAGTAACTTTGCCTCTAAAACCATTGCTGTCAATCAAAACATTCATTATATATTTTCAATTACGTTAAAAACCTACTTTTGCGAACTAGTCCTAGGTTTTTTGCTCAATCTCGATCAAACAACTGCAGCAAAATTCTCTGGACTCTCTAGATCAATAATTATCAAAAAAAAATTGAATTTTGTCCTTCGCTTACTTTTTAACCGTGTCATTTAGAAAAGGGGCGTGGCCAAATATACCCAAATGCCTATAAAACCTAAAGAAAAACTCAAAACTTTACGAAACTCGGTGAGAACATGTGTCCGGTGACTGTTAATAAGCAAGCAAAGTTTCATGAATATCGGACCATAGATGGCGCTATAACAGTAAAAAAACTATCAAAAAACACAATATTTCAATTATAAAAGAATTAAATTGTACACTAAACGTTCATATATTCACGCATACACTAAATCTTCATATCCAAATATAGATCTTCTCATGCTGAACAACTTTGCCTCTGGGACCAATGTTGTCAATAAAACTGTTAATTAAATATTCAAGATTAATTAAAAAAGCTACTTTTGCGAACTAGTCCAAGGTTTTTCACCCAATCAGAACCAAACCAGTGCAGCAATACTCTCCGGACAGTGTTTATGAATAATTATCAAAAAAATTTGAACTTTCAACTCACGGTTGCAAAGGGGCGCCAAATCGTTTGAAAGAGGCGGG
>NW_015506464.1:57943-58378 GCF_001515645.1 Sinocyclocheilus grahami | reverse complement strand
GCCCTAACTCGTGCACCTTTTGTCGTAGACTCAAAAATTTTACATTGTTGCGATCCTTGGGTCACTTGGAGCCACTCAGATTTTCTCTAGGACGCACGGTTTTTCCGTAAAATTGACCTATATCCCAAACTTACTTTTGCGAACTAGTCCTAGGTTTTTTGCCTGATCGGAACCAAACCACTGCAAAAATATTCGGTGGACATTGAATATCAATAATTATCAAAAAAAAGTTGAAATTTCGATTGTTGCGCGAAACTGCTCCCCAAAAAGCGTCTATGCTAACGTTAGCCAAATGTTATTTTAGCTATAACTCTGGAACGGAATGAGATATCTTCACCAAACTCGGTACACATATGTATGAGCTCAATCTTTGGTCATATAAAAAAAATTGCGCTATAAGACAGAAAAAACATAAATTCAGCTATAACTAGGCAG
>NW_015506464.1:55785-56199 GCF_001515645.1 Sinocyclocheilus grahami | reverse complement strand
AATCAAATCGTACATTAAATATTTTCAAATATGTTAAAAACCTACCTTTGCAAACTAGTCCTAGGTTTGTCGTTCAATCTCGATCAAACCACTGCAGTAATATTCTCTGGAGTCTCTAGATCAATAATTATCAAAAAAAAAAAGAATTTTGTCTTTTGGTTACTTATAATGGGGTCATTTAGAAAATGGGTGTGGCCAGATATACCTAAAAGCCTATAAAACCTAAACAAAAACTTAAAACTTTATGAAACATGGTGGAAACATGTGTCAGATCACTCTTAACAAGCATGAAAAGTTTCATGGAGATCGGACTGTAGGTGGCGCTATAACAGTTAAAAAGGCTTCAAAAACACAAGATTTTCATTGGAAATGGCCTCAAATTGCTAAAAAATTATAATATATTCAAACAAACAC
>NW_015506464.1:54448-55393 GCF_001515645.1 Sinocyclocheilus grahami | reverse complement strand
TCTAAACAAGCATGCAAAATTTAAGAGAAATTGGGCAAAAAATAACATAATAATTATAAAGGTTAAACACAGTGTTGTATGAGAAATTGCATTTATAACCACTAGATGGCAGTGGAAGACCACTAATGGGCTCATTAAATGCACTACAACAGTACTGTTCAAAAGTTTGATGGATTCATGCTTAGATATTATAAAATCACTGTTAAAACATGTAAAATCTAATTTACTAATAGTTTACCATATTGTTCATATAGACATATTAATTTTTACAATTATGCCAGATTATGATTACAGTGAAACCAGAAAATGACATATAAACTCCTAAAAAGAGAATGCATATAATTCGATATTTTCCCTTCTCTAGGGAAATATAGAATTATATGCATAAGGAAAACTGTATGGAGATATACCCCATGCCTTAAAGTCAAAACTGTATATAAAGAGAAGCAGAAAAACATTCTGGAGATGTTTTCTGCAGAGAACTTCTTCACTTTATTCCTGATGTAATAAAGTCTATCTTCTGGCATCATAAACCCAAGACTGAGTGTGGTTCCTAAGATGAGCAACAGACGACACCACAGTTTCCATAGTATCTTCAGTGATATCTTTAAGTTGATGTAAAGAAGTACATCCATGAACAGGTCTCTAAACAATGTCACAAAATTTATTTAATGTACAATTTACAGAGATTTTTTTTTTTAGAAAAACAAAGACATACACGCTTGAAATACACATTTTAACATGTTATTGCCAAAAAATAAATTCTACATAAATTATAAACCTTTATGTTTATCAGTTTAAAGGAAACTTATACAGCAATACATAAAAAAATATTCACACAATATTATTTAAAGTTTTTTTTATTTCAATTAAAAGTAGATTATAAAAAAAACTTTAAAAGAGATATTATTAAAAATTATTTAATTCATTAATTGTGAAATATTT
>NW_015506464.1:51446-53193 GCF_001515645.1 Sinocyclocheilus grahami | reverse complement strand
CACTGGTGGTGTGGTCTTCTGTTACAGGATACCAGACTCAAAAACAGCTGGAGAGTTCAGCAACAGCTCAGTTTTATTGCAGTGATGAGTAAATGGAGTAACGAATGCAAGTAAATCAAGATTATAGCAGTTCTAAATAAAAGAGGAGACATCAGTGGTGTTTACTGTAGAGATGAGGTACCAAGAATCCACATACTTCACCTTCATTTAGTTATCCAGGTAATGCCAAACAATGGAGACAGGAACTCTGGAGAAACGCTGGAGATGAATGTCAATTGTTGTTGGAGTGAGGCATACGGATAATAGTCAATATTTGGTATTAACAGCTTGAATCCAGGAAACCAATTTGCCTTCAGTCAACTGTCCAGAATGGTCATGGTGCTGTAATGGTGTAGCAAAAGTTCTCTGCAGTCAAACCATTCTTTTTTGCATAGTTATCCATGGAGTTACGTGTAATGGAATGTTGTCGTCATTTTGAACATGCTGTAGTGTACCTGTAGATAATGAGATTCTGATTAGGAAAATACGTGTTTTTTTTTTTTTACAAATTATTTATTTTTACAAGGTGTCATACAAAATGAGTAATGCAGTTAGTAAATAGTCAATTTAACGACAATGTCATAATTTAAGATAACATCTTTCTAATAGAAATATTACAAAGTGTTAAATCTTTTTATGTTATGTCAATATAATAGAACTTATCACTATGTTAAAAGTTAAGAATTATCTTACCTCTTTCTCAATATTTCAAGTGTTGATGAGGATGAAGCAGCAAAGATAGTTACATATTTCTCAATCTTAATTTTTCTTCTTACATTCTCCTTTATATATCTTGTTTTTATCATTCTGTTGGAAATAATTCAATTTTTTGCACATAAACTTTTAAAGTAATTCATTAGTAATTTCATTAGTGGTAACAGTATAATAAAGTTTGCATATACATTGATGGTAAAAGGACATTGCATTTTGAACAACAAAAATACATGACAGAAACAAAAGAATGAATGAATGAATGAAAAGTAATACAATAAAAAGTAGTTTAGAAAAATTGTATGGCTGTTAAGGCCATTGTATTAATGGGTTTTATTTTTAAAATCATTATGGTTTTTGAAAATGTTCATGGCCTTAACACTCAGTAATTGTCCAATGCTACATGCTGCCTTCACATGCTATCGGAAATGTCATTTTTCTCACTTCTGAAAAGAAAATTATGACTTTGTCATGTTTATGTATTTTGTTGTGTAAACCAATAAAAAGTTTGCTGGAAGACAAGTTGTTTTTGCCTATTTATTAACAAAGTATTATTGATTTATATTTTATTGTTGAAAACATTTACTCAATATAATGTAAATACAAAATTCATATTTATCATAATTCTCATCAGTGGCATGCACAGGCATCCATAGGGACTCAGACAAAATCAGGTATCTCACTGTTAAAATCACATTTGGATTAGAGGGTCATCTTCATAGTATCAAAAGGGCTATTCATTATGAGCAATTAAAGACGACAAAGATAGAGATAAATCAGGTACAACTCAGTTGGCATCAGATTTGAATGAGAATGGCATGTCAATGCTAATGAAAAGGCACTAATTAAGGGGGTAGACTTAGGTATAGCTAGTAGCAAAATTGTGTACTAAGTTTGAGACCAGTGTCTTAAAGCAACGGTTCTTTATCCTGAATCTCACGACCCTTTGCTCTGGACAATAACCTTTCACACTTTTGTAGTAAGCTTTAGCTGTGTC
>NW_015506464.1:49505-51004 GCF_001515645.1 Sinocyclocheilus grahami | reverse complement strand
TCACATCTGAAAGAGAAACGTATGTATGTTTTCTGTACGTACATTCATTTTATGAACCACACGTATGCATATTTTACAGTTGATCGTAAGATCAATTTTAGAATGATTTCTATGCAATATTTTATAAATAAGGCCCCAGGATTAAGAACCACTGCTTTAGAGACTTTGATGCACACCACTGATTCTGATAGCATGTGAAGGCAGCATATATTCCCACAGAGGCCGTCCACATATAAGATCCACCTCTGTATCCCCCTCCCCCCTTCTTGTTGGACGATTTTATTATATAATGTGATCTCATGAAAATGTGTATGTATTTTACATAAAATGTGGTTCTACAAATGTACATTTACTTACATTTTTACTGGCACTAAAACATACAATACTGACGTATTTTCAGTATCTAAATGTACAAATATATACATATTTTAAGTATTTAAATGCACAAAATTGACGTATTGATGACACCTAAAAATTAATCTTTATGAATATTGAAATCGTGGAATTAATTTTATTATTGTTGTTGTTTTTGTTATCATATCAATGATCTTATGTTTAAAAATATAAAATAAAAAAGAATGGTAGACATTTAGGCCAAAGTGGGCAAAGATAAAAAATCTTTGTCATTATATTATCTTTATTATTTTAAAATAAGAGCAAAGATATATTATAAATACACATAATATACAAATAAAACAGGTACAAACTTTTTCAGGTACATTTCATTTAAAAAAAATTTATTTATTCATCGCTCAGACCACTTTATCATAGCACGTGCAACATATATGTACAGCCCTAATTATAATAACCATTTCAACACAATGCATTCATGACAGCTAAAATATGTGGGCATGATATCAATCTGTATTACATTCAAGTCAAGATCTTTTACATATACATGATCAATTAATGTGCCATTTTCAGTTGTTGCTTTTCCAACAATTTGTGTGAAACCAAAATGCTGCATGACATCATGAACACTTGATTTATTGAAAACATTTTCATTGAAATCTCCTAGAATTATTTTACCACCTGGTAAGCAGTTCATTTCATTAATGAAGTTACTTAAGTTCTCTCTAAATAATGGCATGTTATATGATGGTGGTCTGTATACAACTGCCATAGTTGTGTTCAGTTGTTCTATCCTGCACATTAGACATTCAATGTTAATGCACGGTAAATCCAATAAAGCAACTTTGACTTTTTCCTTATGATATATACCAACACCACCATGATTTTCCTCTTTTAGTTTAGCAAAAACATCCTGACTTGTGTCATATGCAGCACTACGTGGTTTGTCATTGAAACCGTAGCCAGCAAGACTAACAGCATTCTCCAAATAGTTTGGTTTTAGCCATGTCTCTGTTACACATATCATATCTCCTTCAAAATATCTCTTATCTTGGCGTATATCTAATATATGTGGGATTAGTCCTTCAACATTGTGTAACATTATTTTGAATTTGAAAGTTTCTGTTGTTTCACATGGAAAAATGAAT
>NW_015506464.1:45351-45980 GCF_001515645.1 Sinocyclocheilus grahami | reverse complement strand
AATGGAATATTCTTTGCTATTAGATGCTCCTCAAGTGAGTTTAAACAGTTCAATTCAGCAGGAATAGCATCCAAAGCTAGATTATTACTAGCTACACTTTCAGCAGGTATTTTACCTTCACAAATCTTTCTATCACAAGTGTGACAAATCCATAGAGATCCAGCAGGGCTATTTTTATACACACAGTCTTCACTGCACTCTTTATTACACTGATGGAGATAATTCAATGTTATACATTTTTCTGCAATATAACCACAATGGGCTGATTTTTGAAAATACTTATTTTTTTTCCAATGTTTCACCTGCATTTTAAAGCAGCAACGATGACAAACTGAACAAATATATTCAGGGCCTGTTAATATTTTTTCTTTAAACTGTTCAATTACATAGTTCATCTCCCTCCTTTTCATCTCTACCTCACATTGTCTTGCAACATTTCTCATTTTAATATTATTGGCAAAAGTAATATCATTTTTGTACTTCTGTTTATTATAGTTTATCATAATTTCCCTGTATGTTTCATTTTCCTTATATTTTTGAACATTGTACTTTGTCACAAACTCTCTGTGTGATACATTTCCAAGGTATTTCTCAACACTGTAATTCTTAACAGACTCTCTGTGTGATTC
>NW_015506464.1:33126-33371 GCF_001515645.1 Sinocyclocheilus grahami | reverse complement strand
CCAGCCTGTCAGCCTGTGTAGCTCTTTCTTATAAGCAGACTTGTATGTACATTATTGGTGAAGGTGTGTCCTCACGCCAAGAACAGTACCACAGAAGCAAGTGGGTGTGTTGAATACAGTTGATATTGGGAAGGTAAGCAAGGCAGTACTGTTAGACTAGGGTGTCTCCAGGGCAGCATCAGTAACTCAGGGAACTAAGGAGGTGTTCTTGTCCTGATGGCCGTCTAGGTGATGAGGTCTTCATA
>NW_015506464.1:32841-33116 GCF_001515645.1 Sinocyclocheilus grahami | reverse complement strand
GACCTCTAGGATTGGAGTAGACTCTGGGATAAGCTCAGGGGCTGGAGCTGACACTGGAACTCAGGTGGTGCAGGGAAAGGATGAGGCATTCTGGAGACAGATCGACTGAGCATACAGAATATATTGCTGCAATGACCAGTTGTTACTCTCCTAGTGCATTATTGAATATAATGGTTCATTTAAACCTCCATGGAACATCGTCGTCAGAAACTCATCCTCAAAATAGACGGTGGAAGCCAGCTCCAAGAATTCCTCTGCAGATTTGGTGAGGAAAC
>NW_015506464.1:30618-31107 GCF_001515645.1 Sinocyclocheilus grahami | reverse complement strand
CTGTGTCTGAAGATGCTGCAGACAGCGATGTAGCTTAAATCAGTGTTCTTAAGCGAAGTAAAGTTCACCTGAATTCACAGGTGTAGGGACCATGTCAGTTGAAACACAGTTCATTCATGCAGCCCTTTTCTAACAAGCTTGTGAAGAGACACATGCAAAATATGTACAGCAGTGAGTCAGAGCATCTGGGGCCTCATTTGTATCCGTTGCGCACGCACAAAACCAGCCCTGAAAGAGGCGTACGCCACACTTTTTCTTGTTTAAGTACAGCACTTTTTTAAAATATAAGCTTTTTTTGCAGCTTGCTGTTGTAAATTAAACAATATGGATGATGACTGGTGATCTTTTACATGTTAATGACATTAACTGGGAGGCGTTTTCAAGGCAAAGAGTTGAAACTATACATTTCCGTGCAAGTTAAACATCATTTGCGATTCATAGATTTCACATCTGAAAGAGAAACGTATGTATGTTTTCTGTACGTACATT
>NW_015506464.1:28618-28821 GCF_001515645.1 Sinocyclocheilus grahami | reverse complement strand
CCCAAAAATTCCATTCACAAGACCATCTGAAACATTGATATTTTTCAGTAGCATTATTCGAGCATCAGTAGCTAATTCAAGGGATTTTTCTAAACAGCTATTATGAACTCTGACATGATGCCCATCTTTTTCTTCCATTCGGCCAGTTTTAGCGTTTCTCTCAAAGTCTTGTGCTTTCACACTAACTGTGTCAGAGCATAATT
>NW_015506464.1:28397-28608 GCF_001515645.1 Sinocyclocheilus grahami | reverse complement strand
TGACACCACCACTGCTTGTTACTTTGTCTTCGTCAGGTTCAATTGGTGTTGCTTTCTCCAGTCCAGGTTTTAAACATGGATGTTTAGCTCTTGCTTCTTTACCAACTTGTTCATTGTCAAATTCAATATATATTTTTGATGGAAATGCTTGATTATCATCATAACAGAATTCTTTAATTGTCCCAAAAATTCCATTCACAAGACCATCTGA
>NW_015506464.1:24177-24605 GCF_001515645.1 Sinocyclocheilus grahami | reverse complement strand
ATTTTTCTGTCACATGTGTGACAAATCCATTGAGATTCAGCAGGGCTATTTTTATATACACAATTGTAACTACAGTGTTTGTTACATTTATGAACATAATTAAGTGTTATACATTTTTCTGCAATACAGCCAAGTTGATTTGATTTTTGAAAATATTTATTTTTATTGCAATGTTTGACCTGCGTTTTGAAGCAGCAACGATGACACACTGCACAAACATATTCAGGACCTGAAGATATTTTTTGTTTAAACTCTTCAATTACATAGTCTATTACCTTTCTTTTGATGTCTGCTTCATGTTGTGTTTTAACATTTCTCATTTTAATGCTATTGGCAAAATTAATATCATTTTTATATTTTTGTATATTGTAATCTATCACCATGTTTTTATGTATTTCATTTCTATCATATTTTTGGACACTGTACTG
>NW_015506464.1:13328-13717 GCF_001515645.1 Sinocyclocheilus grahami | reverse complement strand
AAAGGGGTGTGGCCAGATATGGCCAAAAGCCTATAAAACAAAAACTTAAAACTCTATGAAACTTGGTGAGAACATGTGTCAGATGACTCTTAACAATTATGCAAAGTTTCATGGAGATTGGACCTTATGTGGCGCTATAACTGTTAAAACGGTCTCAAAAACACAGTATTTCTGTAGTAAATGAGCTCAAATTGTAGAACATGTTAATATTTTGAACACAAACACTAGATCTTCATATCATATGATGGATCTCCTCATTCGGAACAACTTTGCCTCTGGGACTAATGCTGTCAAACAAATCGTTCATTAAATAATCACAAATATGTTAAATACCTACTTTTGTGAACTAGTCCTTGGTTTTTCGCTCAATCTCAATCAAACCACTGCAG
>NW_015506464.1:11175-11665 GCF_001515645.1 Sinocyclocheilus grahami | reverse complement strand
AAGTAATAATGTGATTGTGTTAATTAATGTTTTTAAAATAAATGTGATATTCATTTTAAAAAAGTGGGAAGTATGATAATATTTCAAGTCACAGAATATAGAGATATATGTAAAAACCAAATACATAAAAAGTTAAAATAACAAAAAAATTATTAATTCATTCATTACTTTTTAGTTCATATAAAAATGCATTTTGAAAGTAAAAAGGACACATTGGATAACAAAAATGGATAAATATGAAGTAGTACATTAAAGAAACAAAAATATCAACATATCAAGAGTATTAAAGTTTTCTTAGTCTCAACCGTAAACACTTTTTTTAATGAGATAAAAGTGCATTGACTCACATGGTACTGAAAATATCCTTTTAAAAGAAAAAACACATCTAACATTCACAAACACAGCTCATACAAATTGTAACATGTGTAAATTAGTATTTAAAAAAATAGATGTATTTAAAAGTTGCAAATAATACAGGTTCTGTAATAAT
>NW_015506464.1:10582-11165 GCF_001515645.1 Sinocyclocheilus grahami | reverse complement strand
ATGCTTAGTCTGTATTAAGTAATAGAGTGTGTTTTAAGTAATATAGTTCAACCTTTTCATTACTCTGAGTGTGTGTCATCATATTCTCCATCATGGAAGTGTTCTAGTGTCAGCCATACATTTCACATGTCAAAAAGGAGTCTGATTGTATGTTATTGAGTTTATGAACTTATTAAGATATAATCAGGATAATTATGAAGGAATTAGTAAAACTCATTTTTATAGTATTACAATCATTTCAATTCAAAGTGCATGATACAAAAACTGTTAAAACAACATTATTAAAAACATAAAAAACATGAGAGAATAATAAAATATTTTTCAACATATAGTGTATGAAAACAAAAGTGAAAAATATAAAATAAATGTAAAGCAATATTTATTCATTCAATATTCATTGTTTGTATATATAAAGATATGCAAAATATTTGTGTTAATGCATGTTTACAAAACAGAAATTGGCATATTTACGACAAAAGTATAATTATGAAGTATGGAAAACATTTGAATTTACAGAATATAAAAATAAATTACATCAAAAACTGAAAATAAGAAATATAAAAATAATTCATTCATTCATTCA
>NW_015506464.1:8482-10005 GCF_001515645.1 Sinocyclocheilus grahami | reverse complement strand
TGTATTTAAAAGTTGCAAATAATACAGGTTCTGTAATAATACAGGTTTTTTTCTATCAGGTTCTGAGCTGTTGCTGTATAATAGTAGTATCCTGTAGGTCAGGACATTGTCAATGGAGCAATGATAGAAAGATACCAGAAGCTGCTGTGACATATTTACATTCCTGAGAGTTCTCAGTCTCTGATTGGTGGTATGCAATAATTTGTGTGAAAGTCCTCATCTCAGTATTCTAGAACTCCTCTGCTGACTAACATGAGTGAAGAAGCAGTGAGTGACCATCCGTAATGATTATGGTTAGTTTGTTAAGAAGTCCTGTATGCATAGGAAGATGTTGAGTTGAAGACTATGGCCAAACATCTTGGAAAAGTGTCTGAGGGGTATGATAGTATTAAAGTCCGAGCTGGTGTCCTCATATTGCAACCATTCATATGTTCCTTGTTGCTCCAGGTGCAATAGTCTAGCATGGAAGGCAGTGGAAATAGCATGATCTGTTGACATATTGTATCCATATGTTTATTGGTCAGGGTGTAAAGTGAGCAATCTGCTTTAGAAGTGGCATCATAGTGAATGTCTTCAGGCATGTAGGAATGAGGCACTGTGGTAGAAATCAATTACAGACATTATATCTCAGTTAAATCCACAGCACAGTCTTTTAGATCCCATACTGGAACACAATCAGTAGCATTTGCTTTCCATACATTGATGTTTCATTGTGTATGTATAATGTTAGAAGGCTTTATAAAATGATGTGGGGGTTATGACAATGTTTCATCTGTCTTTGTTGTGGCAGGTGAAGTAGTGGTTCAATTGCTGTGGAAGTAAGGTTGCTGTTTAAAGCTGGGTTGGTATTATTATTTTGGTTGCTGATGTTACCATGCAAGGTTGGCTTTCAGTTGTCAAAGTGCTTCTCCATTTTTTGCTTGTAACCTGCTTTGGTATATCTGATGCCCATTTTCAAGTCCAACATGGCCATACTGTAGTGCTGTGTGTTGCCATACTGAAAAGTCTTATTATGAGGTTTTAATAAAAGCCATACATCTGTTGTCATCCATGGCTTGTACTTGAGAATAATACCGTTTTGTTTTGTTGTTGTGACATTATCATAGCAGATATTTATATAAAATAGTACAGCAGAGCTGTATAAATCAACATTGTCATGTTCAAATACAGTCCAGTCAGTGGTGTTAAAAGGACTTGTACAGCTGTCCAGAAGCTGAATTGCTGCTACACTGATGCACACAGATAGTATAGTCAGTATTTAATAAAAAAGACCATGACTCCATGAAACCAACTTGCCTTGAATCAAAAGTCCAGGAGGGTGATGGTTGTATGATGTTGTGGTCAATGTTCTGTCCAGTCAAATCCTTGCATAGCTGGCCATAGAGTTCAGTACAATGGAATGTTGTCCTAATAATGAAGATAATGTGGTCTTCAAAGTAGCTTAAGACATTTGATGTACCTGTAGACAATGAGGTTCTGATTAGGAAAATTATTTATTTAACAACTTGTAACACTTGAAAAAA
>NW_015506464.1:7299-8195 GCF_001515645.1 Sinocyclocheilus grahami | reverse complement strand
AATTAATGAATGAAGGAATGAAAGAACACATTAATTAATGAATGAACGAAACAACGAATGAATTAATATATTGAAAACTAATAAAATAAAAATAAAAAATAGGTGGGTGCTAAGGCCTTCTTTTTGACCCTGTTAATATTTTTAATATATATTGATACAAATATTTAAAATAAAATATGAATATGAATATAATTCATTATTATAATTAAATAAGAATATGAATAGGTATATGGCCTTAACAATGGTATAAACAAACCCTAAAGCCCAAAGAATACTTCACTTTTTACACGTACACAAGGGACAGCGTACAGTGCACGTGACACAAATTTCATCATCAGAATAGTACGTGTGTACACACATCACTAAATTTTTGTAACCGTGCATACATTGTATGTGCAGGTGACACATACGCACTGAAGTTGTTTCGCAGTAATCAGTTGTTCCACAAGGTGGCAATACAGTCTCAGGCCGTTGTTTCACAGTATAAAACAAAATTAAAGAGATGGAACAACAACAAAGTAGTGGACACTGCAACAACAACAGATGCTCACATTGACAAGCGTTTGTGAGCGAGAGGGTACAACATAGCCTAGCTTTGGTTTAAAAGAGTTCAAAAATATTTTTATTGATCATAACTTCTAGACAAAAATAGAGGAGACATTGGACATAGATGAAGCTTTCAAGAAGCGCATGTGCTGACCGACTGCATATGTGTACAAAAATGAAAAAAATATTTTGGGCTTAATGCTGCCTTCACGTGCTATTAGAATTTGTGTATTTCTTACGTGTGAAATCATAATTATGACTTCGGGTCTTTTGCTGTTTGCAGAGGACAGGTTGAATTGACTTTCACTGTTTGACACTGTAAAGCTGCTTTGACACAATCTGTATTGTAT
>NW_015506464.1:4316-4620 GCF_001515645.1 Sinocyclocheilus grahami | reverse complement strand
ATAGCACATGGATTCTTTTCTAATGTGAAAGCACTAACATTTGGTAATAGATCTGGTATGACATCATCACCTTCCTCTGTTTCTATTGGTTGTTCTTTTCTAACATCCAGACATTCTAAACGCTCAAGTTCTGCTTCTGGACAGATTTGGGCCCAAGCGTCTTCCATCGGTCCATGTTGTTCTAAGTCATCTTGAGCTCTTTGTATGGTCTCTGCTTCTTTTTCAAATTTTGCCCTGTTTGTGTCCACTATGATTTTCACTGACTCAAGCTCATCATTATACAATGTTACAAATCCAGTCTCAT
>NW_015506464.1:2032-2500 GCF_001515645.1 Sinocyclocheilus grahami | reverse complement strand
AAACATGAATCCATGAACAAACCATGCTGCTGTCGATCATGAAGTGTTTCATCAGTGATCTCATCTTCATTTTCAGTATTGTGTTCATTATCAACACACATATCCTGACAAATGTCTAAATCAGACTCATTATTACTTTTATCATTAATCTCGTCTTCTGTTTTACTCAGAGGATTGGTCCAACTGTAGTTAAACTCCACATCTGTATACCATTTGTTATTTTCTTTCAAGTATGCCAAAGCTTTTTTTATCTTCTCAGAATGCACAAATTTATAGTCATAATGCCCTTTATATGTCAGTTTCCTCTTAAGCTTTACACAAATCATCAAATCATCATTTTCAGATCTAGGTAAAAGATTAACCACTTCTGCAACATTAGATGGTACACAGGTTACAGGCCCATGAACTCCATTTTGTCCTCCACGTGGTAAAGCCAGCATTTTCATAAATGGAATATTCTTTGCTATT
>NW_015506464.1:0-481 GCF_001515645.1 Sinocyclocheilus grahami | reverse complement strand
ATATCTTTAGTTTCACAAGGCTCAGCCATTTCAACAATCTCATTTGGATTAATCTGGTCTTTCACAACATTTACAATGTTTAGCTTTAAGCAAACACTCTTTTGTTGCTGTGCTGTTAATGGGCTAAACTGAAAAGAAACAGTGTCAGTTTCTGAAATAAATTCAACATCACCTGCATTTTGTTTTGTTGGGTATAAAGAAGGCATTTCTGTTTTTTGTTCAGCACACATTTCATTCACAGATACTTCATCTGTATTTATGAAATCACTCGAAGATTGACTGCAGACAACATCAACTTCCATTTCTGACACAGCTTCGCACTGTAAATCATTTAATTGGTCATTTGAATCATTTGATTTGTCCACACTTTTCTTTACTTTTCCTTCATGCTGTTCATTTTTCTTGTTTTTTTTAGTGATGGATTTCATTATAGAAATGTAAGTTTCATCCTCATGTAATCTTTTCTTTGCTTTCCTTTTTT
>NW_015506463.1:278663-279166 GCF_001515645.1 Sinocyclocheilus grahami | reverse complement strand
CACTGTACTAAATAAAAACCTTGGATTGTTTTGGTTATTTTCTATCAGTTTGCAGATATGCTCAACCCTGGCAGCTTTTAGAGCCTGTCTATAGCTGGTAGGGTTGCCACCCATCCCTTAAAATACGAAATCATTCCGTATTTAAAGGTAAAATGATGTGTCCCATTTGAAATCAATACGGGACGCGATTTGTCCTGTATTTTACAAAGGCCAATGCATAGTTGAATCAACAAATAAGTATTCTTCACTGTTTGTAATACTAATAGCAATTATAATTAAATAAATTTTATAAGAAGTATTAGAGAAGCTCATTTATGCGTGATTGCATTTTTGCATCTTTGTTTGCATAGCAGCGAGTCTCCAGAATGCACGCCGTTAAAGCCCTTTCACACAAGCGCAGTATGTGGTAAACCTCACAATGAAGAAACTAAGGCCAGTGATGCCAGATTGTGCCACCCAATTTACATTTACATTTATTCATTTAGCAGACGCTTTTATCCAAA
>NW_015506463.1:276597-276945 GCF_001515645.1 Sinocyclocheilus grahami | reverse complement strand
AACAGCTTCTAATGTATTAGAGAAGATAGTGCCCATATTGTTAGTCGTTTAGTCTAGTTCATGTGCATTTATGGGTACACAAATCAGTTGAGACAAATTAAGCAGGTTATTTGTGAATCTATCTTTAGTGGTTGGAACAATAGTTCTACACGGATGATAACATATCAACGATATCAATATAGTTAAAGGTGCAGTAGGAGATCTTGGAAAATGGTTACTTTAACCTGATAGCACTGAAAGCGAACGTCCCGCCCTCCCTGCAATTGCCGTCCAAAGACACGCCCCCTGAACGCATATACGCTTACAGACCAGAATACCAGAGACAACATTACTACAATAGGCTTCATC
>NW_015506463.1:275970-276587 GCF_001515645.1 Sinocyclocheilus grahami | reverse complement strand
AAACATCTAAATTGTATTAGCTAATTGGTTAAAAAGAGTGGTAGATTGACTCAACTCTCACAACGTGTATTACAGCTGTTGAGTGAGATGACATGAAGGCTCTAATATCACTGCAACTCCGAAATCAGACCACAGTTTAATAAATTAATCAAAATCGAAACTAAATATCTGGGTCTATACGATGCTGTCTTTTATCTTTTAAACGGTCCAGGGGTGTTTCCCAAAAGCATCATTAGCTAACTATGGTTGTTCCAATAGAGTTCCATTGAACTCTATTGGTAACGACGGAACTTGCTACCATAGTTGCTTTTGGGAAACGCACCCCAGATTGGTACTATATCCTTGAAAGCTGCTGGACTTAATTAGTTTTGACTGTGCAAAGTTCTGTATTATATTCTACAATGTACTTCACGAAAGACTTCCTCTAGTTCTGTGTGAAGTTAAAGTGAGACACGAATGTAAGCGTATTATTGTTGTTGTTAACTTTTTAGAACAATAGTTCTACACGGACGATAACATATCAACGATATCAATATAGTTAAAGGTGCAGTAGGAGATCTTGGAAAATGGTTACTTTAGCCTGATAGCACTGAAAGCGAACGTCCCGCCCTCCCTGC
>NW_015506463.1:248034-275666 GCF_001515645.1 Sinocyclocheilus grahami | reverse complement strand
ATCATGTGTCATTCACCGGTGAGAAAACTTTAAAAGTACTACAACTGCCATTTTCGCTCTGTCTGCACAGCATACGTGAATGCGCAGAGGTATGCTAATACATACGTTGACAGGCAGGTAGGAAAGCATATTAAAACGCTCGGACTGCCCTTACCAAAAAGTAGTATACTTCAAGTTTATAGTATTAAGTATTCTTAAGTAAAGTTCAAGTATATTTTTAAGTATACTTTATGTAGCAAGTATACAAATATCAGTGTACTAGTAAGTGTACTATTTCAATACTTATTGGGACTAAATTGGCCCACTTTCTAGTATATAAAAGTATACTTTTAAGTATACTTTAAGTATAACAGTAGTAAACTTTGAGTACACAACTAGTTTACATCAATATTTTTAGCTTGTACTGCAACTATGCTAAAAGTGAACTTAGGTATACTGATAGTTTACTAATTAAATACTTGTACCATTTTTAATACACTTTGAAGTATTGTCTCAGTAAACTACTAGTTTAGTAGTTTTATACTGCAAGTATACTCGTAAGTTTTCTTTTTTACATCTTTACATCATACTTTAAATATACTACTATGTTCCTATTTAGGTATTAATTTGTATATATTTTGTTATATGAACATACAAAACATCAAAAGAAAGAACAGGGTATATGCTTGTAAACAAACAAATTGTATTCTAGCTTCATGCATTCTTTTTTTAAACACTTGAATGTGGGTAAGTTTTGTAAATAAAAAATAAAGAAATAACATTTTGAACAAAAAGCTGAAAAAAATACTATGAATTGGATTCATAGAGTCGCTCAACACCCCAAAGCTTGACAGTCATTATTACCTCTTTATTGGTCGACATTTTATTCCATAACGTTACACTGTTTTGATGCTATTTTATGTCTGATGATAGTGCTAGATTACATGTGGAAGCATCTGTTGTTTCGGTTTCTTCTTCACTTGTTTTTTTGGAAATTCTGTACAGAAGATGTGAACTAGTGCCCCCTACCATATAACAATGAAAACACAGATTCTAGGAGCATAAGATAGCTCAAATATATTTAGGCTTTTTCTAAGTATAAGTCAAGTATACTTAAATATAATTTTAAGTATATTTCTGAGAAGTACATAAAGCCCATTTCTGAGAAGTACATAAAAAGTAAACTAAAAGTATACTTTCCTATTTTTTTGTTTAAAAGAAGTATACCAATAGCAGACTTGCATAAACTTCTTTTTCGTAAGGGTGAGCGTTTTGATTGAACGAACATTTCTTGATCCTATGACTTCCACAGAATATATAAATACAGACAAATACATTTAGACCACTTAACTTAATGATTGTTATCGGGATGTGAAGAGACTTGCAACCAGCATAACAAAAAACATTTTCTGAAGACAATCACCTATTGCACCTTTAATATTAGTAATAAGCAGCATGCACGATACAAGGTAGTGGTCAGTAACATCATCACTTTGAGGTACAATATTAATATCAGAAAGATTGATTCCATGTGATATAATTAAATATCGTATGATTAAAATGATGTGTGGACCCGGTTATGTTTTGTTTGACCCTTAAGTTGATAGTTGAAGTCTGTAAACGCAAGTCCTAATGCATCATTTGTATTAGCAACATAAATGTTAAAGTCTCTGACAATTAGCACGTTATCAAAATTAACCAATAAGTCTGCTAATTCTTTTAGGAAATCTGCGTACGGCCCTGGTGGTCTATCCAGAGTAGCCAGAGCAAGATATATGATAGATTTATTTTGCATATCTGACAGTGTAACATTAAGCTGGAGTATTTCGAATGAGTTAAACCTGTATCCTGTTTTTCTGAGCAACATTGAGAATCTCTCTGTATATTGTTGCAACACCGCCACCACGACCAGTCTGTCGGGGCTCATGCTTATAACAGTAGCTTGGTGGAGTAGACTCATTTAGACCAATATAATCATTAGGTTTTAGCCAGGTTTCAGTCAAGCAGAGTACATCAAAACGATTATCTGTGATCATTTCATTTACAATAACTGCTTTGGGTGCGAGTGATCTAATGTTAGTTCATTTTGCATTTATCTGGTTTAATCACGATCAGAATTTTTTTTCTAGGTCCTGTATTAGATTTATATTTTGACCTCACTATTTGGGGAACAGACAAAGTCTTTATAGATTGGACAACACAAGTACTTCTATCATTTAAGTGGGTATAACAAAAGCCATCATAGCAGTTATTTGAGAATTGGCTTACTAGTCATATGGAGCGAAGCGTCCTGGAGATGTTGTCCGACAGGAATTCCGCTCCGACTCTGCTGGGGTGCAGGCCAACAGCCCGAAAAAGCCTAGGATGCTCCCAGAAAAGATTCCAATTATTAACAAAGAGCAGTTTCTGTTCTTTACACCATGACAATAACCATTCATTTAGAGCAAAAAGCCTACTGAACCTTTCATGTCCATGTCGATATGTGGGAAGCGGTCCTGACACGATGATCCTCGTCATGGGCGATGTGCTGCGCACCGTCTCGGTCAGGCTCCTGAAGTCCCTCTTCAGAGTCTCTGTCTGCCACAGCTTGATGTTTTTCATGCCTGAAAGTACCGGTGCTCTCGTCACCCTTTAGGATTGCGGGTATCTGTGCAGAAACATCGAGAACACAAGCACCAGGGAAACAGTGAGTGTACGCTTTATCTTCAGCTAACGTAGCACGGACGTGCCGGACGATGGAGTCTCCGATGATCACAGCGTCACGTTCCGTCTTACGAAGGGGTGAGGCGGTTCCAGGTGGAGATCTTGAAGACCGGAGGCGGTGGAGGGGGAGAGGTCCTCGCCCAGGGCCTGGCTCGCGTCTTCCGCTGCTGGTGCACCCAGGGTCTGTGTATCCCGATGCTGGAGTGAAGGAGACCAGAAAGATTGCATCCTGGGTGCACGTGGCCTGTGCAGAGAAACACACGGAGTAGAGGTGGTGGGAGTATTAATATTGGGCCATAAACGTACCTTTCAATAAAGAAATATTTATTTTTCTTGAATGAGACTTTGGATGTTTTATGATCATGATTTGTGTTCTGTGACATTTAATACCTCAGTCCAATGATCCATCAAACATTGATTTGTGCTTTAAGTTTGAACTTGATCTTTAATAACTGATTCACAGCTAAACTGATCTGATCTGAGAGAGTAAAGAGTGTGTCATTGTTCTCTACAGGTTGAATACTTGTGGCATCACAGATGAAGGTTGTGCTGCTCTGGCTTCAGCTCTGAGATCAAACCCCTCACACCTGAGAGAACTGAATCTGTCTGGGAATAAACTAGGAGATTCAGTGAAGCTGCTTTCAGATGTACTACAGAATCCTCACTGTAAACTGGAGAAACTTAGGTAAGGCATACAATAAATATTATGTATCCTGCTTGAATGAGACGTTGGGTGTTTTATGATCATGATTTGTGTTCTGTGACATTTAATACCTCAGTCCAATGATCCATCAAACATTGATTTGTGCTTTAAGTTTGAACTTGATCTTTAATAACTGATTCACAGCTAAACTGATCTGATCTGAGAGAGTAAAGAGTGTGTCATTGTTCTCTACAGGTTGAATACTTGTGGCATCACAGATGAAGGTTGTGCTGCTCTGGCTTCAGCTCTGAGATCAAACCCCTCACACCTGAGAGAACTGAATCTGTCTGGGAATAAACTAGGAGATTCAGTGAAGCTGCTTTCAGATGTACTACAGAATCCTCACTGTAAACTGGAGAAACTGAGGTAAGATCATATATGACTTACACATGAAGCACATTTAAAGTAAATATGAAGTGTTCAGCCTTAGCTTTTTAGTATTAAAATAAACAGCATTGCAAAAGCCATTTGTTCTGATTTTCACTGTAGTTTGTATGTAGATGATATCTGCATTTGTTACAGAAGCAAGTACATGAAAACCATCAACTACCAAATACCATAAAATCCAACTGAAGATAAACAAAATACAATCTTGGTCAACACAGAACTGTTTCAAGTTCTCACAAACAAAAACTGTCTGTATGCATTTCTGTCAGCTTCATTCCTTGCAAAATGAACACTCCGGTTACTGACATAACCTCGGTTCCCTGAGATTAGGGGAATGAGCGTTGCGTAACACACATTGGGCAAAACTTCTGTTTTACTCTGTACTGAAGCCTGATTTGTTCACGTTTGTGTAGTTGCACAAATCGGTGGCGCTTTAGCCCTCCAGAATGGGCGGAGCCAACCACTAAATAAGTCTGCTCGGAGCGCCATTCATCAGATCATTCTACTGAAGCGACAGTCATCGATTCTCGTGCAGCTTATGGCGCGGAAAGTGACCCAATGCTCGGTCCCTTATTTCAGGGAACCTAAGTTATGTCAGCATCCAATCACGCAATCTATGAGCAGATACAGAACAATCTGTCCTGCGAGCCCAATCTCGGAGCACTAGACAAGGACTCCCAAGAACATAAGCACACTGTGCTACAAGCTAGTAGCTGATAAGCACAAATATAACCAACTTCACCCAAGGGGGAAGAATGGCGGTCTAAACAGAGAGAATCCGTGCCTGTAGTGCAGGGAAATCCAAATGATAAAATCTGGCATATGTGGACGGCGATGACCAGCCAGTGGCCGCACAAATCTCACCAATATAGATCCCGCTGGACCATGCCCAGGAGGAGGCCATCCCCCTCGTGGAGTGGGCCCTCACACCTATAGGGCATTGGAAGCCTTCTGAGGCGTAAGCCAAGGCAATCGCATCTACAATCCAGCGAGAGAGTCGCTGCTTTGTGGCCAGCAGTCCCTTCTGGCGGCCTGCAAAGCAAACAAAGAGCTGCTCTGACTGCCTAAACAGGCTAGAGTGCTCTAAATACACTCTCAGTGCCCTCACTGGACATAGCCAGTTAGTACCCTGCTCACCATCTGTAACGGAGAGCGCCAACAGGGTGATCACCTGTGCTCTGAACGGAGTCGAGAGCACTATAGGAACAGCCATGTCTTGGTTTGAGGGCGATCTTACACTCGTTAGGTCCAAACTGAAGACATGAGGCGCTAACTGACAGCACTTGCAAGTCACCCACTTGCTTAACCGATGCTAAGGCTAGGAGGAGAGCCATTTTAAGCAATAGGGGCTGCAATTTGGCCATAGATTTGGGCGCGGAGATGTATCTAGTACGAAGCTGTCAATGATAATAATCATTGGTAACAGCATTCTCTTTTAATCTGCCTAAAAAGATTGATCTGATCATTAGATGAGGGGAGCTGATAATCCAGACAGGCGACGCCCTCCTTGCCCTTCTACATCCTGCATGATTTCCCGCACGAGCTACAATCACGGCGCGACATTTGAAACGATGCTGCTAGGAAATTTGCTTAGAAATTTGGTCTTTTAAGTGCCGGATGGCCACAGGGGAAAGCTTCTCGCTTTTTCCTCTGCCGGGGCTCTTCTATGGCGGTGAGCTGCAGGATGAGCTTCTTCCTTATTTTTTGAAGAGATGATCCTCGTCGCTGAAGGAGAATGATTTGATGAATGGTGCTTCGAGCCGACTTGGATAGTGGTCGCCTCTGCCTTTTCTGGCGAGCTAAAGTGCCATTGGTTTGCGCAACTACAAAAAAGTGAACAAATCGGGCTTCAGTACAGAGTAAAACAGAAGTTTTTCCCAATGGATGTTACGCAACGGGAGAGACCGTTCGAAAGGGAACTAGGGATGCTCCATTCCGTCTTTTTTGCCTCAGGTGTCCTTCACGCTTAATGCAGGCAATATCTAAAGAGTGGCTTACTCAGACTTTTTATACTACTTTTTGTGAAACTCCAATTCAATATCAGTCTCTTCGTATGCCCTTGCATCTTCTCCTATGCTGTCATCTTCTCTTAGCACTCTTCTCCTTCTTTGCTGTAGTCTTGTCTGTTTTACCTCCGCTTGTGGTTTTAGACCTCCTCTGCACCCCTGTGTACCCTCTCAGTAACCTTTGTGGTTAGTTGCAAACATTAAGTTCATGAATTTACTTTTTGCACCTGTTCTACAGCATAAACACAGGAAGTCATGCACATTTATCTAAGCTCTACATCAATGTAATTTAAAGCATTTTAGGTACTTTCATATTCAAGCATATGGCATCAATTTAAAAGCAAGCAAAATAAAATAACATTGAAACTGGTAAATAGCCATATCAATATCCAAGACATGTCCAATACTGATTCCGACACCTATGGTTCAGTATTGGCCGATACAGATCCCGATCCGATACCAGTGCAGTTTTTTTTCAATGTAGAATTTTAATATCTCTGGATGTGGAACTGATAATCTTTTTTTTTTTTTACAATCAACTAAATACAGGCTAATTCATTATAAAGAAAAAAATATAAACATTATCTATGCCAAAAATATATTATAAACTAGGTTAGTGGAAAATTCAGCATCAAAAGTTATTCTAGACATATTCACAGACTTAAATACTGTATGTTTGCATTATGAGAGTTTCAAGAATTTTGCCATTAAAAATGCGATCCATGTATTCCATATTCTTGAATAAAAGTCTCAAAAATAGTTAAAAACAAGTTATCACAAAACACATTTTCCCACTTTTAAAGCAGAGTACACAACTAATTCACAATCTCTATTGAGTTTAACACATTTCTATTCAGTTTTAAAGGGTTAGTTCACCCCAAAATGAAAATTCTGTCATTAATTACTCACACTCATGTCATTCCAAACCCGTAGAAACTTCGTTCATCTTCGGAACACAAATTGAGATATTTTTGATGAAACCTGAGAGCTCTGTGAACCCTCCATAGACAGCAACACAACTGAAATGTTCCCAGACCCAGAAACGTAGCTTAGCTCAGGGTTCAACCGTAATTTTACGAAGCTACAATAATACTTTTTTGTGCACAAAGAGAACAAAAATAATGACTTTATTCAACAATTGTTCTCCTCCTCAACCCGTCTGCAGCGGCGTGCCGTCACTGGGGAAAGAGTATCACGACGCACGCACTTGCTTCTGCTTCATGTAAAAAATGCATATGCACGCACGCACGTAATTTGTGTTCCGAAGATGAAGGAAGGGCTTACGGGTTTGGAACGGCATGAGGGTTTAATGACAGAATTGTAATTTTTGGGTGGACTATCCCTTTAAGCTGCCAGATGAGACCAAACATGACACGATGTGTTTGATGACAAGAGTTAATAAATGAGATGTAATGGGGAACACGAGGCTCCTGTGAAGCAAATGTCCTCCTGTAGGTGTTTATTAGAGGAGCAAGTGATTATTTCTTAAGACAAATCCGTCACTATAAAACAATATCTCAGTATCTCAATTTCACTATGAAACAATATCTCACATTCAGCTCGGTGTCTGTTCAGTCCTGAAGCACATGACAGTTTCAAACAGAAGCATTGAGCATCAACATGCATAAATATCATTCTATCAGCAGCAGTATGTGGCAGTGCTTGTCATTATATCTCCTCTCCTGCTCTGATACCAGAGTCAATAACCAACTACAGACATTTCAACTACAATTCACATTGTGTCATTGTTCTCTACAGGTTGTATAATTGTGGCATCAGAGATGAAGGATGTGCTGCTTTGGTTTCAGCTCTGAGATCAAACCCCTCACACCTGAGAGAACTGGATCTGTCTGGAAATAAACTGCGAAAATCTGAAGTGAAGTTACTCTCTGATCTGAAGGATGATCCACATTACAAACTGGAGACATTATGCTATTGTGAGTGTTTGTTTATTTAAAGTTTCTAAATTGAATAACAGACCTCCTGTATGTGTAATTGGAGAATATAAGATGATAATTCAGCTTCACTTTAGTCTCTGTACTTTAAACGGTTTAATTCTGCGATGTGACGGATTTATGAATATTTAAAAAGTTTAATCTCTTACAGAGTCTCTAAGTCAGGGGTGCCCAACCCTGCTCCTGGCGATCGACTGTCCTGCAAAGTTTAGCTCCAACTCTAATCAAAGAGACCTGCCTTTAATTTTTAAGTTATCCTGAAGACCCTAATTAGTTGCTTCAGGTGTGTTTGATTAGGGTTGGAGCTGAACTTTGCAGGACAGTCGATCGCCAGGAGCAGGGTTGAGCACCCCTGCTCTAAGTGATAGTAGTGGTTGAATATTTACTGGTCATATCTCTGGCTGAAATATGAATATACTGTGTTTTTTCTGAAATGGATCTGCTGATGCAATGTGGCAGCAGTAATGTCTCATACTCATATGCGATTGTCTGTTTGTTTTATTGTAGGACTATCAGTATTTAGACATCAGTCCAGTTTCCTCAGGATCAGCTGATGGTGAATAAGGAGCCGCTACAGAGACATCACAGTCACACAATCAACAGAGACTGCGTGATTGGGACCCCATAAAATGATGTTAAAAAAGGATGTTCATTTGGGGTTCATTTTTCTGACCGACTCCCAATGCTCGTTAACCATTCATTGACTGTTAACCGACAAAATTAGAATGTTCATTTAGATTTAAATTAAATTGGAATGGATAAGTTTATGTGAACCATCAAAACACCCATTAAAGTGAACACTCTACAGTTTCTATTAATGTCTTATACTTATCTGTAAAACAGCTCTTCAATTTTTCCTAATTTCCAGGGTTTTCTTGGTATGTGGACGTCTCTTATGAAAATAATGCCACCTGTTTTCAAATCAGTGAGTTTGTGCAGACTTCAGGTCTAGGAGATGGTCATTCCACAGGTTGGTCATGAACCAGTTTCTCTATCTCCACCTCCTTGTCATCTCCTATTTACTCACAGTGGTCTGATCAGAGTCTGCTGGGAATGGTTTTGGTGGCAGTGAAGTTAGTCGTTCACTGATCGGGAAGTGTGCAGGTGTCATTGGCTGAGGTCTTGTTTTCCTCGTTTGTCTGAATAAATGACCTTGCACAGACCTCTTCTGGAAACAAATCGCTTGAGTGCTAACAGGAAACTTTCTGCTGACTGATGTAAACCAGCTCTAAATGCACTGTTCTAACGACTGCACATGTGAACAGAGCAACATAAGCCTTGCATGAACAGTCATTCTTCACATAGAGTGGATCTGCAAAGTCTATGCCAGTAACTTCGAGTAGAGGGGTCTCTGATATTCTGTCTCATGGCAATGGAGCAGTGTCCTGCTGTGTGGGGTTTGCTTTAAATCATCTGCATACAGTACATTTCAACAGAATCCTATTTAGAAGTTATCTGTCTTGCACAACCCAATGTCTACTTCTGACTTGTACAAGAGTGTCTCTCAGACCAGAATGCATGGTGAATTCATGGTTGTAAACATGGATGTTTTTCTCTGTAACTGAAGTCCAACTGTTGCAGTCTGTCTCCAACACACAGGAATTCATCAGCATCAAGATAAAGATTTTGAAGTCTCTGATTTTTGAGCCAACCCAGGTTCAGGGTTTTACCAGCCTTTAGCAAACTAATCTCATGACTAAAGCTGCAAATGTGTGTCACTTTAATCCAGTACTTCTCACCTGCAAACATATATTCAACAGTCAACTTACCTCGTCTCTTGGAGCTTGAACTTGTGTCTTAATCCAAGCAGTGACCCGAAATACCTTCTTCAGTTTACTGTACTTCAGTAAATTTAGCACAGGTTCCATTTCACTTTGGTCACTGCTGCTGCTGAGTTGCACAGTGATCTGCTGAACTTGTTTTAGCTCATTACTCACATCTTCATCACTTTGATCTCCATCACTCTCCTCTGACAGATTCAGTGTAGGTCAGAAATGAAGGTCCTTTCCACCACAGTTCACTCTCTTTCAGGTTACAGGCTACAGTCTGACCTCTTGTGGGGAGATCTGCTGGGTTGGCTTTACCTTTACAGTGGAACCTCATTGCAGGGTTGGTTAAGGACTGCATTCCAGCCACTCTGTTTGACACAAACTATCTATGATCATGGTTTTGTCTTTCTCTGGTGCAAGGCAATTCATCATTGTCTTCCATTTCTCCTTCAACTCTAAACAATTCGCTGTCCATTTGCAAAGGTTCATGCCAGCTGTGGACGTTATGGAGAAGGCATTCTCAACATCACTTGCACTTGAGATAAAGTCATCCACATAAAGTGATTCCTTTATTATCTTCACTATGAAGTTGGGCTTAATTTTCCTTCAAATGTTTTCTCACTGTAGCTGCAAGCAGAAATAGGCTGGGGGAAACTCCAAACACCACCCTCGTCATCCGTAACACATGCAGCTACTCACCTGTGTCTTCATGAGGCAGTGCAGAGAGCCAGAGGAAACCACCGCATCTCAGTCCTTCTCAGCAAGAGAAATCTGCAAGAAAGCCTTTTTTATATCTGCTGTCAATGCAATCGCAAGCAGTCTGAATTTTATTAATATGCTGAGCAGAGCAGGATTCAGGTTAGGACCAGTAAGTAGACAGTCATTAAGTGATGGAGAGCCAGTGTCATGTCAGGAGGCATCAAACACTTCTCTGAGCTTTGTTGTTACCTTGTCTTCACGGAGAACAGCATGATGAGTCATGTAGTATTTCACAGCGGTCAGAGAAGACGATTCCTTCACCACGTCTTTGATGCCTTGCTCAATGTAATCATTCACAACTTTATTATACCGGTGACACAGCACTACATCTGACTGTAACCTTCACTTAAGACCCTCAAATCTTTTCTTTGCAATCCTGTAGTTATCTGGGAGTTCAACTTCATATCATCCATTTTGTACTGAGTTGTCTTTTCAAACTTGTGAAGAGCCTTCTCCTCCTCAGCACTGTCTGTCTGCTTCATGATGATACCGAGAGACTCTATCTCCCAAAAGGCTTTCAGATGCTCTGAAACCAGTGTGTCTTCAAAGCCTGATGCATCTCCTTCCTCCAACACTGAGAGAGAGCGATACCAATTTGGAATTTACAATTTCAGATTACTGCACCCTGAAATGCACCGAGCGGTGGAAGTAGCAGGTATATATTTGGAGAGCATTTCGGGGAGGACAGAAACATTTGGATGGTCTGTCCCACCCTTGCAAAATGGGGGAAGCTGTCCTTTTCCTGACACAAAGATCAGGAACAACTTGATGAAGCTGAAGCCGCGGGTTTATCTGTGCGCTTCAGCTCAACTCGTTTACACGGGCCGATGGGTCAAGGTACGACCACGAGCTCCCCAAGCAATAAGAGGTGGGGGACACACCGAGTCATCACTCCTGCTGATAGAAAAGGGAGATTTGAGATTGGTCTGTAATTAACTAATTCTTTGGGATCAAGTTGTGTTTTTGTTTTAACAAGAGGCTTAATAACAGCCAGTTTGAAGGTTTTTGGGACATAATGACAATGACGAATAATATTCAGAAGAGGATTGATGACTTCTGGAAGCAAGTCTTTTAGTCGCTTAGATGGAATAGGGTCTAACATACATGTTGTTGGTTTAGATGATTTAACAAGTTCATACAATTCTTCCTCTCCTGTAGCAGAGAATGAGTGGAATTGTTCCTCAGGGGATCTATAGCACACTATCTGATGCGATACTGTAGCTGACTGCTGCATGGTTATAATTTTAACTCTAATAGTATCGATCTTAGAATTTAAGATGTTCATAAAGTCATTACTGCTGTGCTGCTGGGAAATGTCAACACCTGTTGATGCTTTATTTTTTGTTAATTTACCCACTGTACTGAATAAATGTGTGGTGTTGTGTTTGTTTTCTTCTTAAAGAGATGAAAAGTAAGAAAATCCAGCAGTTTTTAGAGCTTTTCTATAAGTAGAAGTACTTTCACTCCATGCAATGCGAAACCCCTCTAGTTTTGTTTTCCTCCAGCTGCTCTCTTTAGGGCGCAAGTGTGCTCGTTATACCACGGTGTCAGACTGTTTTCCTTAATCTTCTTCAAGTGCAAAGTAGCAACAGTGTCTAAAGTTCTGGAAAAGAGAGTCAATACATTGTTACATCATCACGTTTTTCTGAGCAATTGGATATGCTGAGAAATTGAAACAAGTCAGAAAGATTATTAACAAAGCAGTCTTTTGCGGTAGAAGGGATGGTTCTATCATACTTGTAACAAGGAGTTGAATTTACAACTTTAGCTATATGGCATATACAACAGTAGATAATGATCTGAGATATCATCACTCTGCTGCAGAATTTCAATGCCATTAACTTCAATTCCATGTGACTGTATTAAATCTAGAGTATGATTTCAACAATGAGTAGGTCCTGACATTCAGGATCCGTTCAGCTGAATGATTAGTTTGTCATTTCCACTCAGAGTAAGTGCTGGAGATCTCACTCTTCATCATGAATCACACACAGACACCCCGAGATCAAGAGCTTTCTCCAGGATGCAGGTACTTTCAATACATACTATATTAACCCTAAAAACGGCAAGACCATAAAGATACATTCGGAAATTCATTTATTGCTATTTTGATCTTTTTTAGAACACTAATAGCTAATACAAATTCGTGATTTTTTATTTATTTATAAAAAAAAACATGACTTATTTTGATTTTAATGTTTGTATCCCACGTCGCCTCTTTGCGGGTATAAACTGATTGAAAACAGAAAGCATGTTTGGAAATGCGTGTTACAACTTTTTAGCTACATTTTTAAAACATTTGTTGTAAAATTGTGTGAAACAATGTGTATTTATGAAAATATTATCCTACTGTATCATATTTGATACAGACATTTCTAGGGCCCATAAATTATTAACATGGTCAAAACTTCTGCTGCTAAACCTGTTGTGTGCAATTTACTTTATGCCCTCAGATTGATAGTTTGTAATTTTACTGTGAAATCTTTCATGGTTTTATAATGTAAATGTAAGAAAACTTTTATATTGTTACTAATAATTCAAGATGAACATGTACTGGGCTGAACCAGCTTGGGTTTTCTTGATTATGCATTTATAATTTTTAATGTAAAAAAAAAAACGTAAAATTTTTTCATGTTAAAAAGTAATATTTGTTGAATATGACACAACATGCTTTTGAGGAAGGTTTATTTGTTTATCTCTCAATAATCACTGAATTGCAATGAATTGTATATATGAGCCATAAAAACCTGATGTATGAATACAATACTAAACAAAAACACATGCAAACATATATTTTGTACATTTTTATACACAAGTTTGCATATGTTTTTGAGGAGTAGCTTATTTCATAGATGCATATACTTATGTATATGTGTGTGTGTATATACACATGCCTGAAAAATAATCCATGTCTTGTTGATCTAAAACTAAATTCAGTATTGCTAACTAAATGAAATTAAATGATTGACAATAAATCATAATTTAAGAGTTTGAAGTATTGAACTGATTTTCTGAAATAGGCTACAAAGTCTAAAGCAGGGTGTCAAACTCAGTTCCTGGAGGGCCACACCCTGCAGAGTTTAGCTCTAACTATAATTAAACACACCTGATCCAGCTAAACAGGTCCTTCAGGTTTATTTGGTATGTGTGTTATGCTGCGTTCAAGTCTTGCTGGGACAATCGTACTTACGAGTTGAGACATAATTACGACATCAGGTGTATTCAAGTCACTTTTTCACAATTCTATGATTTTTAACTCTACATCTACAAAATGATGAATAAATAATGTGCATCATGTTTTTGCTTTTTTTCTGTTTTAATTCAATATGTCTCAATATATCTCATAAATTCTTAATGAAGGTAATGTAAACTGAATCATTACATATTCTATAGTAATTATACAATAATATAATATTTTATATATGTAACTTATAGTTTTATTTTACATTACAAAAAAAAATTATTAATTTCAACAAATGTACCATCACTAGAGACGCTGCATATCTATAGTGTTTAGCTGCGTCCATTGCATCCAACACGTTTTCTTACTGACACGCCCCCAATTCAGAAACTTAGGGCTTGAAGAAAATTTCGAGTCTTCCACTTGTAATAATGAGCTTGTGGTGGCATTCATGTGCTTTCAACTCGTAATTACGATCAATCTGACATGACTTGAAAGCACCATTAGAGCAGGGTTGAAACTCTGAAGGGCTGCGGCCCTCCAGAAACTGCGTTTGACACCCAGACATAAAGTCTATAAACCTAATAAGCTACAACTTAACAACAACTTTTTAAACATGCAAATATTGCAAATATATGAGATAATACATCAACTTTTATATGAGGGTGAGTATTTTCCCACAACAGACGGCCATGATGTTTTTAAATGCTGCTTCTCAGTAAAAAAAATAACACACATAACACCCTTTCAGTGTTTTTTAAGTTAAAAATGAGACAATAGAACATGCTTATGAAGGTTTTTTTATGATTTTAATTTTTTCTTTATTAAAATGAATGTCATCATTAAATCTGTTCAGCAGAATAGATCAGAGCCATAGCTGTCTGTCATATTTATGTCGTGTTTTTGTTTTATATTTAAAACATATTCATGTTTTTTCATATTCATGTCTTATATTTAATATTCATGTTATGGTATTTGTATTAGTTATTACGGCAGAGAGTTTATGAAAGAACTTTAGTTTATAGTTTCCATATCAACAGAGTAATGATGAAAAGATAAAAAAAAATTCAAATCAAAATTCAATATTACAGTTAATTATAAAGTAGTTCAAAGGATTCTTTTGTTATAGTTCAGTTCAACAGAAGAAATCAGAAGCAGAGCCCAGCTGTGTGTCTATGAGGAGTGACGAATCTTTGGGTCATCCAGTTGATTTTAAGAGTGATGAAACAAGGTTTGACCTTAAATATTAAATTGTTTATAAAAGATGTGATTATACTAAGATATTTTTAATTAAACTGTCATAATTATACTATAATAAATAAATGAGCAAAAATTTGGCTAGGAAATGTAATGACAACAAGCAGATATAGAGCACAGGGTACAATTTTTTCTTCTTTTTTCTGTTTATTTAAAGGGTATTTATTTGTGAATTTGAGCAGGTGCACTTTTAATAAAGTCACAACTGTTATTAAGGTAATGAGAAAAAATGTCACCAATATCAGAGTGTTTGATTCTTGATTCAAGGTCAATCCTGCAACACAGATCCGTAACAACACCTATGTGTAAGAAGTATGACCAGTCTATGAATCAACCACAAGACAGCACGTATCCTGGTGTGAGGTAAACTGTGGGATTAGTTTAATGCAGTGCATCATCACATTAAAAGCTCATAAATCTTCAGTGCTGTAGCTATTATTTTAGTGGTCAGCATTTTTATATTTTCAATACATTGACACTGTAAAAGATTTATTTAGGCATTCAAACAAAGTCAGAGAAGTCGCATGTAAATAATTCAGATTTTCAAATTAAAAATGTTAAAATGAACATAAATAAAGAATTTAAATATGTCTCATCTGGCATAAAAGACCAAGCAGAAATCAAGAGCAAGTGGAGAAGCAGCTCATATATACAGCAGCTCAAATCTCCTAAAATCTGATGTATCAGTTAATGGAGCAAAATAGCAGCATACTTGAACACACACTTTTGAAGACAACAATTGAAATCTACAAGGTAGTTATTAATTATAATTGTTTATTTATATTTTTTGAGTTAAAAAAATTTACAGAAGGGCATCTGGAATGACAAGAGCTAGATTTAAACGTATATTAAAACACAAAAACTATCTGACAGTTCACAGTCCAGCACGTGGATTATTTTTAAACATGTTAAAGCAGTTAGAAGTTTAATTAAATTAATTTCATTTTTACTCAATTACAATACAATTACATACAATTACAATTTTACTCAATTAATAGATGAATGTTGATTTAATCCAGTCTTAACATTTTTTGTGTCAATTTGCCCGTGAAACATGGAAAATTTGACATTAAGAAATGCATGTGCAGTTTTTTTCTCTCTCATGGTTTGAATTAATTTAATTGTATTGGAATTGCAAGTTGTTGTTCATTGCAGCAAGTTTGTTTGCGTATTTGATAGCTGTTTGATAGTGTTTCACATGTATGATTTTCATCTCTCTACAGGATGAGTAATTATGGCGTCACAGATGAAGGTTGTGCTGCTCTGGCTTCAGCTCTGAGATCAAACCCCTCACACCTGAGAGAACTGGATCTGACTGGGAATAAACTAAAAAGTTCTAGTATGAAGCTGCTCTCTGCTGTACTGGAGGATCCTCACTGTAAACTGGAGAAACTGTGGTAAGATCATACTGTATATGACTCACACATGCTATGCAGTGCAGTGTTTCCCAACCGTTCTTCTGCCATTGCACAGATTTGATAAGTAAAAAATCTCACGGCACACCACTAAGCACTAAAACAAAAAAGTTTTGTCCCCCAATAATTAAACAATGCGTCGTTAGAGTTGGTATTTTGGCTTCATATATGATCAGACACTTGCACTTAACATTTTCTGAAAATCATGCTCAAATGCAGTGTTGGGCAAGTTACTCTGAAAATTTTTATTAAATTACTGATTACTGATTACTCCTTTTAAAAGTAATCACGTTATTAATTACTGTTCTGATTACTTTATTTCAAAAAGTATTTAGTAATTAGTTAAATTACTGGTTACATTACATTTTTCTCCATTAAATTTATGAAATCCCAGCATACACGCTCCCGATAAATATATGTTATTAAAGCATCAACATTCACAGAATACTGTTATTTTCAAACACGTGTTATAGCCTAAATAGAAACTCTGCATACGCTTTCTGTTAATCATTTATATTTTAGATTAGTTCATGTTGCTTTTGTGCAATAGATGAATAATTTATTTGTTTCAGATATTTTATGTTTAGATATTTCTATTTTGCGGGAGTCCCGTGAATCATTTTATTCTCCCACATCCCGCACACACACACACGAGTCTCTGAACTTGCCTATCAAGTCTTGTCCTGCGCCGCACTGCTGTTGCGTCGGGTCTCGCGAGAGCAGGTCTCTAATCCACTGGCACTTGACTCGACACTGCGTGAGCTACATCCTTTTTACAATCTCTAGATTATAAATCACTGCAATCTGTCAATAATGTAATGTGGCAGTAACGTATAGAGAACTCAGCTTGTAACTATTTATTACTCAAATTACTATTTAGAAAATTATAACGCGTTAAATTACTCCGTTACTAAAAAAGTAATCAAATTACAGTAACTCGTTACCAAGTAATGCGTTACTGCCCAGCACTGCTCAAATGGTGTTAACAGGGTTTTTGACGAGCGAATGTCGGAGTAGGCTATGTGTTTTGTCCGTCATTAGAATGGGTAGTTAATCTAAGGCAGTAAATTAATTGCATTACATTTTCATCAATTTACAGGTTATAAAGTTTGTGGCTATATGGGCACTCAGGTTTTCTTGTTGTTTACATTTGACCAAAATCTCACGATATAAAAGATTAACCGCTATGCACAGGATATTTAAAACTTACAAAAGTGTATTGGCTACAACTAGACGGCAATCCTAAGACTCTTCTCTGCTCTTTAAACACAAAAACATTAGCCTTTATAGACAGCGTTTAAAGTGAGTAAAGAAAACGCTGTTTCCCTTTCATGGGAACTTTGAACTGCGTCCTCTAGGGGTCGCTATGGGGAAACCTAGAGGATGCAGAACAAAAGTTCAGGAGGGAGGGGGAACTGAGGCGGACCAGGGGGAGGGACGGCGGGCCAGGACCATACAATGGAAGGGGGCCAGAGGACAGAGATAGACCAGGGCATGAGCACAGAACCGGCAGGGTGAAAGGCCAAGGCGGGGCCGGCAGGATGAACCAGAAAGGCCGCAACCACACAGGAACCCCAGCAGATAGCCAGGATGGAGCCGGAGGAATGAGCCAGTGAGGCTCCTGCCAAACAGGAACCCAAGCGGGTAACCAGAGCCAAGTCGGAATCCTGCCTGGACAGGTTCTGGAATGGACTCGGAGGGTTCACAGACTGGAATGAGTTCCTTAATGGAGCCCACTCCAGGACCTGCTCCAGACCAGGAGCTCTTAGAATCCGTGAACTCCTGAACTGGAGCAGGCTTAGAAGGGGCCCTTGTAAGCTCCTGGACTGGAGCATGTCCTGGAGTGGACTTCGTGAGCTCCTGGACTGGAGCAGGCTCTAAAGTGGACTCAGAGGGGTCCCAGACTGAAGAGAGTTAAAAAATGGGGTCTAAGAGCTCCTGAACTGGAGCATCCCCTGGAGTGGATTCCGTAAACTCCTGAACTAGAGCAGACTCAGAATTGGACCTTGTGAGCTCCTGGACTGGAGCATGTCCTGGAGTGGACTCAGTGAGCTCCTGGACTGGAGCAGGCTCAGAATTGGACCTTGTGAGCTCCTGGACTGGAACATGTCCTGGAGTGGGCTCCGTGAACTCCTGGACTGGAGCAGGCTCAGAAGTGGACCTTGTAAGCTCCTGGACTGGAGCAGGCTCTAAAGTGGGCTCAGAGGGGTCCCGGACTGAAGTGAGTTCATAAATGGACTCTGTGAGCTCCCGGACTGGAGCGGGCTCTGGAGTGGACTCTGTGAGGTCCTGGACTGGAGCAGGCTCAGAATTGGACCTTGTGAGCTCCTGAACTGGAGCATGTCCTGGAGTGGGCTCCATGAACTCCTGGACTGGAGCAGGCTCAGAAGTGGACCTTGTAAGCTCCTGGACTGGAGCAGGCTCTAAAGTGGGCTCAGAGGGGTCCTGGACTGAAGTGAGTTCATAAATGGACTCTGTGAGCTCCCGGACTGGAGCGGGCTCTGGAGTGGACTCAGAGGGGTCCCAGACTGAACTGAGTTCATAAATGGGGTCTAAGAGCTCCTGAATTGGAGCGGATTCCATAAACTCCTGTACTGGAGCAGACTCTAAAGTGGGCTCAGAGGGGTCCTGGACTGAAGGGAGTTCATAAATGGACTCTGTCAGCTCCCGGACTGGAGCGGGCTCTGGAGTGGGCTCTGTGAGCTCCCGGACTGGAGCGGGCTCTGGAGTGGGCTCGGTGAGCTCCCGGACTGGAGCGGACTCTACTGTCCTCCTTCTCGCCCTCTGCTGCTCAGTGGGAGTCTGAAGGGTAGAGGTGGTGGGAAAATCCCTGTGGAAGGGTTCTGATTGGCCTGGTATTGCCCACTGACTTCGACTATGGAGATACTTGACGAAGCCCCAGAAATCCAGGATCCTGAGTCCCTCCATTTCCCACTGGGGCAAAAGATCATCCAAACAGACATTAAAGAAGTCCTTAAGTGCAGCCTCATTATAATTCAGCCCCACCGAAAACATCCGAAAGGTCTGGGCAAAACCTCCAAACTCCATTCCCTGCTGCCTCAGAGCCATCAGAGCCCGGTGTCGAGCCACTCGCTCCTTCCCAGTAGCAGGAGGGGTATTTCCGCATGTCCATTGTCCAAATTAAGGCAAAGGCCAAACAAACTGCTGGATGTTGTACTGGCTGCAGTATTCTGTCACGGAACACTGAGAGAAAACAAAGTTAGATCCAAGTGGAGTATGTTTATTAAAGTAACAAATAATCCAAAAAACAGAACAAAAATTAGGCAAAAGGTAAATTCAAAACACAGGGAACAGACAACACGACGTAACCTCAAACAATACTGCAGCAAAGACAGACAGTGTGAGCATGGTATAAGTAGTGATGAAATGATGAGTAAATTACCAACAGGTGATCATGATCAGAACAGAAACGACAAAGCAAAGGACTATAGGAATTAGAGTTCAACACATGTAACAGTGAACGGGAAGCACGCCCTCAAGCGGCCAGTCCAGCGCACCACAACCAGACACTGTGACAACTAGTGTGCGAATGAATGTCATCAATGAAGATAGATTTGCATAAGACAGACATTTTGCATAAAATACAGATATAGTGCATATAAGAAATATTTATCCTGCTTGAATGATACTTTGGATGTTTTGTTATCATGTTTTGTGTTATGTGACATTTTAGATCTCAGTCCAATGATCCATCAAACATTGATTTGTGCTTTAAGTTTGTACTTTATCTTTAATAATGGATTCACAGTTAAACTGATGGGATCTGAGAGAGTGAAGAGTGTGTTACTGTTCTCTACAGGTTGAGGAATTGTGGCGTCACAGATGAGGGTTGTGCTGCTCTGGCTTCAGCTCTGAGATCAAACCCCTCACACCTGAGAGAACTGGATCTGTCTGGGAATAAACTAGGAGATTCAGTGAAGCTGCTTTCTGATGTGTTACAGAATCCTCACTGTAAACTGGAGATACTGTGGTAAGATCATTTATGACTCACACATGAAGCACATTTAAAGTAAATATGAAGTGTTCAGCCTCAGCTTTTTAGTATTAAAATAAACAGCATTGCAAAGGTAATTGGTTCTGATGTTCACTGTAGTTTATATGTACAGTAGAGGATATCTGCATTTGTTACAGAAGCAATTAAATGAATACCATCAAGTGAAAAATCCAACTGAAGATAAACAAAATACAATCTTAATAACACAGAACGGTTTCAAGTTCTTACAAACAGAAACTGTCTGAATGCATTTCTGTCAACTTCATTTGTTGCACAATGAACTAGGTATGCTCCAATCCGTCTTTTTGGCCTCCAATACCGATTCCGACACCTGGGGTTCAGTATTACCTGATACAAGTGCAGTTTTTCTTTCTTTTAAATCAATGTACAATTTGTATATCTCTGTGTGTGGAACTGGTAATCACTCGTTCACAATCAACTAAATACAGACTAATTAATTATAAAGAAAAAAACAATTTAAAAAATATATTAAACAATATATATTATAAACTAGGTTAGTGGATAATTCAGCGGCTAATGCTATTAAAAAAACTCAGTGCACAATAATTAAAAAAATCTAAATATATAGTGAAAAAACAAATAAGTGGGGAACAAATAAACGTGTAGCACTAAATCTGGTAAAATGTTGCACGATGCTATTTGTATTGTTATAAAATCCATTTATGAAAAACAATAGATTTATATATAAACATACTATAAAATGAAAAGACATTTCTTTTAAATGTATAGCGCATTATACGTATAGGCAACAACATATGATGGATAGGACAAAATAAATACATTGAGGCAAAAGCGCTTACAGTATGAGCATCCGGTGCGCAGAATGATGCACTTGAAGCAACAGGGAGTCGATGTATGCAGCACTCCACATTAAAAAGTTCAAAGCACAAAGGGAAGAGATATTGATGTGTAGTGTATTATATCTGTGCAACAGTTTATTTTCTTTTAACAGATTTAAATTTCAGTTACTGTTAGTGGTGCAGCGGATCACAAAACTCACGGTTTGAATCATGTACGGATTTTGAGTCACGGATCAGATAATTTTTCGGATCAGCAAAAAAAAAACAACCTTACTTCTACACAGCAAAAACTACTAGCTTAACTAATAAAGTTAGTAATAAAACAAGAACAATTACACAAATTATAAGCATAGATGAAAACAAAAAATCACAGTTACAAATATCAGCATTTAGGGGTCAGAAATGTAATAATTAAGTTTAACACAATAGTGCTCACTGCACAAGTTAATTACAGATTAATATTTGTTAGAGCTGTGGTGTTATTTGATTAGCAGACAGAAACCGGTATTTATTGGCTGCTGTCTCTTTAAGACCAAATGCATGGACTTAATACTGACACACATCAGGTTTTTTTCTCACCTGTTTACATTCACTTAAGACATAACCGACTGTGTTTACTAGAATACTTGCCAAAGTGGGTATTTTAACATAACTTTGTGTGTAAGTGAAAGAGGAATCACGTGGTGTCTTAGTTAAAAATGCTTGAATGTGTAAACTGGCAAGACAAAACATGTTTCACTCTATGATGGTTAAACTTAACAGTTAATCCAAGCAGCAGCGGAGAAAAGAGTTTGTTAACTTGAATTCAATGGCTTAAATAATCATCAAAACTTATGGTGCTTTATAATGTTAACAATGTTAAAAACGTTAAAAGATTTTCACCACAGGGGTCTTTAAATACTGTATATTAAATTTAGATGTTTTATGTTCTGTGACATTTTAGACCTCAGTTAATAATGCATTCACAGATAAACTGATCTGATCTGAGAGAGTGAAGAGTGTGACATTGTTCTCTACAGGTTGAGTTATTGTGGTGTCACAGATGAAGGTTGTGCTGCTCTGGCTTCAGCTCTGAGATCAAACCCCTCACACCTGAGAGAACTGAATCTGTCGAGGAATGAACTAGGAGATTCAGTGAAGCTGCTTTCTGATGTACTACAGAATCCTCACTGTAAACTGGAGACACTGTGGTAAGATCTCTCTGATTGTCTCACATGTCTTAGTCCTCAGTAAAACATCCTTTAATGATAATTCTAAGAATAAAATCAGCAATGTTCAAATTTCAGCCGAAATGACTGATTAAGTTAATTTAATTCATTTCCATTACATCACATGCATTGCTTATGATAGTTTGATTATTAAAGAACTTTCAGATAACATGTACAATAGTAATCCAGAGCATCTGTGACTTACTGCTGGATGAATATCCCAGAGGTTTAGAGTTGAACAGACAAGAGTCTGAACATGTTTAGTTTTAACTCAGTACTACAATGATCAATGAGTGAATGAAAGTTATGATCACTTCAGCGTTCAGCATTATCATTGATAAAAGGAAAGACCCTCAACACCTGTAAAACCACAAGCTGTATGTTTTATTTTAGATATTTATTTGCTGCTCTATCAGCAGTTTCATGTTCCTCTTATATCAGGGAGAGGTAAACTTAGTCCTGGAGGGCCACAGTCCTGCAGAGTTTAGCTCCAACCCCTGCTTCTGACAGATCCATCCTTATATCACTATGAAACAATATCTCACATTCAGCTCTGTGTCTGTTCATTCTTGAAGCACATGACAGTTTCAAACAGAAGCATTGAGCATCAACATGCATAAATCTCATCAGCAGCAGTTTGTGGCAGTGCTTGTCATTATATCTCCTCTCCTGCTCCGAGACCAGAGTCAATAACAAACAACAGGCACTTCAACTACAATTCACATTCTGTCCTTGTTCTCTACAGGTTGAGGGTTTGTGGCATCACAGATGAAGGTTGTGCTGCTCTGGCTTCAGCTCTGAGATCAAACCCCTCACACCTGAGAGAACTGAATCTGTCATTGAATAAACTAGGAGATTCAGTGAAGTTACTCTCTGATCTGAGGATGGATCCACATTATAAACTGGAGACATTATACTGTTGTGAGTGTTTGTTTATTTAAAGTTTCTAAATTGAGTAACAGACCTCCTGTGTGTGTGATTGGAGAATATAAAATAATACTTAAGCATCACTTAAGTCTCTGTACTTTAAACTGTGTTTAATTCTGTGATGTGACTGGTCTATGAATAAATTCATATTTTAATCTCTGACAGTCTCTAAGTGATAGTAGTTGTTGATCATGTACTGTTATTAATCTATGATCAGTTGTTCGTTCATATCTCTGGTTGTAATATGAATATACTGTGTGTTTTCTAAAATGGATCTGCTGATGCAATGTGGCAGCAGTAATGTCTCATACTCATATATGTCTGTCTGTGTGTTTTATTGTAGGACTCTCAGTATTTAGACATCGGTACAGTTTCCTCAGGATCAGCTGATGGTGAATAAGGAGCCGCTACAGAGACGTCACAGGCACACAATCAACACAGACTGCGTGATGGGGACATCAAAAACTTTAGGGATGTTCATTTTGGTTAATTTTCCTGACCGACTCCCAACACTCGTTAACCAATCATTCACCGTTAACTGAGAAAAACATTAGATTAACATTAACATACCCATTCAAAGTAAACCCTTTACATTTTCTATTAATGTCTTATTCTTATCTGTATAACCAAAATGACAGAGTATTTCAAGTTATTTCCACTGTAATAAGGAAAAAAATCCAAGTGATTGCGCCGGAGCCTCTCGTGGGAAACATTTGTATTTGTGCAGAATGAGATGTAGGTACATCTCTCTTTAAATAAATCTTTGTTTTTTCTAGATGTTTATATGTTGTTTATAACTAATAATTTTATAGCTGCTTATATTTTCTGATTTGTGTTTTACTCTGTTCTGAATACCGTAAAATTAAAAGGATTTGCTGATTATTCTTTTCTCTCAACACAATTTTGACTGATATGTGTATAGCAGATTTTTTACATTTATTTTTTTATCCATGCAGCAGATGTTTTAAAAATAGCTTGGGGGAAAAAAACTTTAAAATTTACTTTATAGCATTTCTTCACTAGATGTTTTTTAAGAACATTTTCATCATAACATTTATGGGTAGCTTAATGTAAAACATTGTCATGAATTTGCTGCACTCCCATTTATAAAAGACAAATTAATTGTTTTATACAGATAGTAGAAAATAGGTTTAGGTTGACAGAAAGACTCGTCTGATGTAATTAGGGATGTAACGATTACCGGTTTGACGATAAATCATGATAAAATTCCCCACGGTTAGTATTACCATTTCATCTTTTAATTATCATTAAAACCGTATTAGATTACCGAGATTTGAACAACTCATGATAAATAAATACTGTCCAGCATAAAGCACAGTTTTAAGTAACAGTCTCACGTGTGCACAGCATGCAGAGTAGTTTAGTTTTGAATGAAAACATCTTCGCTCCATGTAATACCTAAAGGAAGTGTTCTTAATCACAATACGGAGGTTATGGGAAATGGCTCTAATTCTGCTTTTCCATAAGCGCCACCTGCTGTCAGTGAGTGGATTTACAGAGACTTATATTTACATTCAGCCTGTGTGCGGTTTTTGTCTGGCCAAAAGCGGACAGAATTTGCATGCCCTGCTATAAATTTTGTCCGGTTGATGAAAAACAAGCTTATGTGGATTCTACACATTTAAACAATTCAGATAAGTTATCTAGAATTATTATGGAGCAGATAAAATACAAACATTTATTAATCAATTATCATTTTGACTTGTATCTTTTCTTTATTTAAAGGCTGAAATGTGAGCTATACCTTTTTATTAAACTTTTTCAAAGCTTTATTTGAACATTTACGTTAGATATTTCAACATGCTATTAAACTGTTGTCAGTCAAGTTGTCATTTAAAATCTGAACATCATTGGTAATGTTACTGTTTTAGTGATTATGCAAACAAAAAGTCATTTTATTTGTTGTTTATTGATTTTTTAATATAAAACTTGGTGAAGTGATTTATGTGTCGGTACTTTTTTAACATCTCCAGCACATTTTAACAATAGCGTGATAATACTGATAACCGTGATAATTTTGGTCACTATAATCGTGATAAGAAATGTTCATACCATTACATCCCTAGATGTAATATAGTGATGACAGACTGAAAATGTGCGATATAATATAATATCTGTGATCACCAACTTGATTCGAAAGGGTTGCCAAACTTTATAGAGAGTTTAAAGAGTCATTAACCATACAAAACTCTCTCATACACTGGCAGTTTATAGAATATTTCATTTCCCAACAGTGACTGTCTACATCAGCAACTCTAACAGCTGACGACTTTGCCACATTCTTCATTAATTAAATTACAAACCTCAGTGCACATTTTGCCACACCACAAACTATCAAACACATCTTACCAGCAAACATACACTCGTTTTCATCCTTCTCTCCCCTCTCTGAGGCAGAAGTCTCTAAACTCATCCTTTCCAATCATCCTACTACTTGTCCGCTTGATCCTATTCCATCTAATCTCCTTCAAGCCGTTTCTCCTGCCATTGTACCTGCACTCACTCACATCGTTAACACATCCCTTCACACTGGTGTTTTTCCCTCAGCATTTAAACAGGCTCGTGTAACCCCACTTCTTAAGAAACCCACTCTTAACCCAACTCTTTTAGAGAACTACAGACCGGTTTCCCTTCTACCTTTCATTGCAAAAACACTTGAACGAGTTGTGTTCAATCAAGTCTCAGCCTTTCTCACACAGAACAACGTCCTGGACAGAAACCAATCTGGCTTCAGAAGTGGACATTCGACTGAGACTGCCTTGCTTTCAGTTGTTGAAGCCCTAAGACTGGCAAGAGCGGCTTCCAAATCTTCTATACTTGTTTTGCTGGATCTGTCTGCTGCTTTTGATACTGTGAACCACCAGATTCTCCTGTCAACCCTATTGGAAAAGGGCATCTCAGGAACCGCACGCCAGTGGTTTGAGTCTTACCTCTCAGATAGGTCCTTCAAGGTATCTTGGAGATTTGAGGTGTCCAAGTCGCAACATCTAGCTACTGGGGTGCCTCAGGGCTCAGTATTAAACCACTTCTCTTCTCTGTCTACATGGCATCACTAGGTTCTGTCATTCAGAAACATGGCTTTTCATATCACTGCTATGCTGATGACACTCAACTCTATCTCACATTCCATTCTGATGATCCGACGATAGCTGAACGCATCGCAGCATGTCTAACAACATTTCTTGTTGGATGATGGACCATCACCTTTGCATTAATGTTTGCCTACAAAACCACCACTGGCTCTGCACCCATTTACCTAAATTCATTACTTCAGAGTTATGTGCCCTCTAGAAGCTTGCGTTCTGCAAGTGAACAGCATATTATTGTTCATCTCAAAGAGGCACAAAAACACTTTCACTGACTTTTTCATTAACTGTTCCCTCCTGGTGGCATGACCTGCCCAACTCAATCCGAGTCGCTGAGTCCTTAACCATCTTCAAGAAACGACTAAAAACACATCTGTTCCACCTTTATTTGACCCTCTAACGCTAGCACTTTCTATTCTATTTTAATTCTACTTTATATTTAGCTTCTTTTTTTTATTAAAAAAACAAAACAAACACACAAACACTAGCTTTCTATTTATCCTATTCTATCTACTTGTTTTTATTTGTGTGTGTGTGTTTGTATATACTGTATATATACATGTATCTGTGTGTGTGAGTATAATATATATACTGTATATATATATTATATATATATATATATATATACAATATATATACATACACACACACACACACACCTTGCTACGTGTACTGCGTAGACCGAGACTTGTCATTTGCACTTATATATTGTTGCTCTTTTGTTAGTTTTGACTGCTTTTATTGTCCTCATTTGTAAGTCGCTTTGAATAAAAACGTCTGCTAAATGACTAAATGTAAACAGAATTGATTGCAGATGCATTTAACCCATATTTCTCCTTATGCAATTAATTGCCTGTATTGCCTTTTTCTGTCCACATAAGAAAAAAAAATATGTTGTTAGTAATATTTCCAGTAACACTCACTGGACTGATGCAGCTTTTTTAGAAAAATCAGTGCATCTCAAATCTGATCCTCAGGATCTTTTGAGGAGCGTTTGTTTCCAGAAGCTTTACTTTCACTGTTCCTCAGCGGAGGAATGATCTTCACAAGCCTCCAGAACATCTCCATAATTTGTTCTCCATAATCTCACTGTATCAGACTACATGATCCATAAAAGCCTGATGCATCAAATATTAAACTCAACAGAAACACACATGCAAAGGTTTTTTTTTTTTGTATTTTGTCTAAAAGTTCAGTAAACGGTTTCATTTCAGATTTTTTTTTCTTACTATTATATCATATATATGAGACTTTACAGGGTTAAAGTAGAATGATTAACCTGGCAACAGAGGTAAGAGTTTAAGAGTTTAAGTAGAAATGTGCAATACTGTAGACTGTTCTATTCTTTATCTCTTGATATCTGAACCCCTGAAAATATTCTGTAAACCTGATGCGATAACAAACAGAAGCGCTGTGTCTGCTTGTCTCTCTGTCCACTCA